>NC_140259.1:11219049-11239049 GCF_949987555.1 Borostomias antarcticus | reverse complement strand
CTTGGGACGGTCGTGGGATGAGTGGGAGCGGGTGCTAGCGAGCCTCAGCTGGCTGCTTTAGGTTCCACTGTTGTTCTTTCACATAATAAAGGGAAACTAAGTGATATGTGACTGCAATTTGTAAGGAAAACATTGGGTCTGCGGCAAATTAGGCGTGCCGCTTCCATAACACTCCCAAGTAAATACGAGTGGCTTTGGTTTGATGTGGGACCAGAAGAAAGGTTCCTGGGGCGTACGAGTCCTCCTCTCCCAACGTCTGTTTGGATTTCTATTTATATTCTTTCACTAGTCGCTCATGTTTGGATGTCTCTTTATATTCTTTCACTAGTCGCTCATGTTTGGATGTCTGTTTATATTCTTTCACTAGTCGCTCATGTTTGGATGTCTGTTTATATTCTTTCACTAGTCGCTCATGTTTGGATGTCTCTTTATATTCTTTCACTAGTCGCTCATGTTTGGCTTCTTCTCCAATTCCGCAAGTTCCCCAACCGTCAGGGTGCTGTTACCGTACAACTGGTCTCGCCATGCCTGACCTTCGACCTCTCAGGCTCTCTCTAATAAATTATTATTAGATATAATAATAATAATATAAGAATAATTATTATAATGTATTATGTACACAGGTGGCGGCAAGCTAGAGAGGCGTACAGCTCCCCAACGAGATCTATTATAGCGTACCTGCTAAAATGATCTATTATAGCATACCTGCTAAAATGATCTATTATAGCTTACCTGCTAATGCTACTGACATTATTCTGATCAGCTGCCGTCGGCTCTGACATCAGGTTCATTTGTGTCTCGTGATGAAATCTAACAGAAATCATGACATCTAACAGAGGAATCATGACATCTAACAGAGAAATCATGATATCCAACAGAGGAATCATGACATCTAACAGAGAAATCATGACATCTAACAGAGAAATCATGACATCTAACAGAGAAATCATGACATCTAACAGAGGACTCATGCACTAAGCTGGACCTACAGTACCGTTAATTAGGGCCCGAGCACTGGCGGTGCGAGGCCCTATTTAAATTGTAAGGATTATTATTCTCCTACCTTCTCCCCAAACAAATGCCTTTTTTGCGGCCTAAACATCGATGAAAACGCATGAAACCATGCAGATACGTCAGTCCCGGTGAAAAATGTGATATTTCATGGGTGATGGAAATGGGCGTGGCAAAATGGCTCAAGAGCGCCCCCTGGAAAGTTTCAAATGGCCAGCCCCACCTTCCAGTTTTTCGTAGGCAAACGAAAGTTGATAGCTAATTTATCCACACAAACAAGTCTCTTGGAGCCATACCCTAAGTCCAACAGGAAGTCCGCCATTTAGCTCATTTTTGAAATTTCCATCCCTCGTACTTTAACGAACTCCTCCTACAGATTTCATCCGATCGACTTCACACTCGGTCTGCTTCATCTGAAGACCTTTCTGCTTAAAAGTTATCCAAAAAATGTTACGTTTACTAAACACCCTTGCTGTGGCGAATTTTGACGTTTTGCCATAAAACAGGAAGTCCTCAACTCCTGAACACATCTATGCATGTGTGTGTGTGTGTGTGTGTGTGTGTGTGTGTGTGTGTGTGTGTGTGATCTGAGATCTGACATGCAGCGGAATACAGAGTAGATGGTAATACTAACACTGACGTCAATTCCTGATGTCCACCCTCTCTCTCTCTCTCTCTCTGAGTGATCAGCGGACGTCCCCTCCTATTGGTCAGTCCTCTGATCTGCCATGGCTCATTTGCGCGGCGCTGCCATCTTGTGTCAGGGGTCCGCGGGCCTCCAGCCGGAGCTGGAGCCGGTTAGCGGCAGCTCGGTAATTAACTGATTGATCATTTCTGGGTTGGTTCCCTTTAATTACAGGGTTGATTGTAGAAGAACGTGGCGGTGCGCTGACTTGGACGGGAGTGACTCCGGCCTGCTGGCGTGTCTGGTCACCACGCTGGCGCTGTGCTGGGCCTCCTCCTCCAGGCTGCTGGTCTGGTCACCACGCTGGCGCTGTGCTGGGCCTCCTCCAGGCTGGCGCTGTGCTGGGCCTCCTCCACGCTGGCGCTGTGCTGGGCCTCCTCCACGCTGGCGCTGTGCTGGGCCTCCTCCAGGCTGGCGCTGTGCTGGGCCTCCTCCTCCAGGCTGCTGGTCTGGTCACCACGCTGGCGCTGTGCTGGGCCTCCTCCAGGCTGGCGCTGTGCTGGGCCTCATCCACGCTGGCGCTGTGCTGGGCCTCCTCCACGCTGGCGCTGTGCTGGGCCTCCTCCAGGCTGGCGCTGTGCTGGGCCTCCTCCACGCTGGCGCTGTGCTGGGCCTCCTCCAGGCTGCTGGCCTGCTCCTCCAGGCTGGCGCTGTGCTGGGCCTCCTCCACGCTGGCGCTGTGCTGGGCCTCCTCCAGGCTGCTGGTCTGGTCACCATGCTGGCGCTGTGTTGGGGCTGTTAGAACCATGTTGGGAGGATGTTCCTCCCAGATGTGTAGACTCACTGAATGTCTATGATGCCTTTAACAAGACTATAGGACATACGTAATCCTGAAAAAGATATGAAGGATACTGGGCCTGTTGTCTCTTCAGTTATGTCATAAATTGAAAAAGACGCCACTGACACCCTACAGAGAGGGAGGCAACAGTGCGTTTTCTTGTTTTGAAAGCTTTCGCACCTCATCAGAGTAAAACATTGATTGTTCACTGCAGCCAAAAATGTCTATCACATGACAAACCCACATTTGCAACTAACACAACGGTGAAATGAGATACCAGTACATCACCAACAATTAAACGAGTTGATGATGAATCATTAAATTAGTACGCTACATTAATTTCTCCCCAATAGAATCCAAGCAACAATCTTCCCCTCTGTTCTCCTAAAAGAGAAGAGCTTTAGAGTTAAGAGCATCTATTAGCGTTCCAGCAGCGCCTGAGGGGAAAACAATGTTTCTCCAGGACTTAACGTAGCATATTTAAGGGGTTGTGTGTTTGGTCTTAGATGGAGGGATACAGAGCAGGGTGACCCAGACAGATGAGGAGGCGGTGGTGAGGAGGGTTGGGGGGGGGGAGGGTGGGGGGGGGGTTTGAAGTGGTGCTCAGGCTCGTGGAGGGTTTTCCAGCGTTGTAATCAAGGCCTTTATGAGCACCATTACTCTGGTCTGACGGAGGCCTGAGCCTCTCTACCCTGAACCCTCCCTGACCTGTGAACTGGCCCTGACCTAGGCACTCACCTTACAGTCCCATCCCTGACCTGTGACCTGGCCCTAACCTAGGCACTCACCTTACAGTCACATCCCTGACCTGTGAACTGGCCCTGACCTAGGCCCTCACCTTACAGTCACATCCCTGACCTGTGAACTGACCCTGACCTAGGCCCTCACCTTACAGTCCCATCCCTGACCTGTGACCTGGCCCTGACCTAGGCCCTCACCTTACAGTCCCATCCCTGACCTGTGACCTGGCCCTGACCTAGGCACTCACCTTACAGCCACATAGACGGAGGCCTCTCTACATAAAGGGTCACGTAGGGGTGTGTTCTGTCTAGTACACTAGTGGAGAGATGGTTGCCCCTTCTGTATAGTTTTGGTTGACCTTGGTCGGCCCGCTATTTTTGGTTTAGGTAGTTTTTTGAGATATTTTGAGATACTTAGTAGTTCTACTGTATTTTGTTATTAGGTTGGAGTTTGTTTGTTTGGCACCATCTAAGCCCCTCCCCCCTGGTCAAGCCCCTCCCCCCTGGTCAAGCCCCTCCCCCCTGGTCATGTAAGGTAGACACTTTATATCCCCAGCATCATGGCAGTGATATTTGTAAATTTGTAACCTCCTTACTAACAAGTAAATAACTTAAAGTTGCAACTTCACCTTCTGGTCTGGTCTCATTTATTTAGGCCTCACCTGCTCAACATCTTTAACAACTATCCTGGTTTTCAATGTCCTTGTTGTATACTGTACTCTCTCACCCCTACTGCTTATTAGAGGGTCAGAACAATGGGGGGCTCGTCGGGGATGTTGAGGAGGCTTGGTGTGGATATTTTGAGATTCAGAGTGTCTTGTAGTATATATATATCTTCTGCTGGCCAATCAGAGAAGAGTATTAACCCAGGCCATGGTATATGTGTTATTATCAGTGTGAACAGTGAACTAACAGACAGGGGCAGCTCTTCAGCTAAACAACATGTTCCTTCCAGTACCTCTTGGAAACCTGCTTGGAAAATCTTTTGATAAACAACATTTGAAGAAAATAAAACTAGCATGTTATCCAGTGAGACACATGTCTGCAATTCCCTGTTAAGTCTCAATGCATTCACAACCCAGGCTTGTTTACTAGAGCATCAACATGGGAGCGTGTTTTGGCAACTCTCTCTAGGTACAGAATGATCAGGTCATTTGTTTGCATGCGAAAGCATTTTTCTTCATCTGATGGGGAGGAATATTTCCAAATGACTCGATGTATATTTTCAGAATAATTGAGGGGAGAGCTAAGAGGGAAGCGCGAGGCACCTTTCTAAAGATGCAACCGTTGAGTGAAACGGAGCAGACATGTTATGGTTATAGGTAATAGGGTTTGCATCACAATGCCTCAGAACACTAAGCACTCAGGAATGTCTGCAGCTCAACCAGCAACTCTAAGATGGGAGCCAGGGAGAAATACATCACCGCTGAAACTCTATCTCCTCACGCCTCAGCCTCAACCCTCAGACGGCTCCCAGACCGGCCCTATTCTACGGGAAACCAAGGCGCCATCCATCAGCATTTTCCACAGCGCTTTACAGCCCAAAAACACGCCTTCTTCATACAAATGAGCATTGTGGGGCAGCGTGATGGAGAAGGCTTGGGACCCTGTACAGTACGGACTACAGTACGGACTACACCCAGCCTCCTGAATGACCTTGTACAGTACGGACTACCCCCAGCCTCCTGAATGACCCTGTACAGTACGGACTACCCCCAGCCTCCTGAATGACCCTGTACAGTACGGACTACCCCCAGCCTCCTGAATGACCCAGTACAGTATGGACTACACCCAGCCTCCTGAATGACCCAGTACAGTATGGACTACACCCAGCCTCCTGAATGACCCTGTACAGTATGGACTACACCCAGCCTCCTGAATGACCCTGTACAGTACGGACTACACCCAGCCTCCTGAATGGCCCTGTACAGTACGGACTACACCCAGCCTCCTGAATGGACAAGTACAGTACGGACTACACCCAGCCTCCTGAATGACCCTGTACAGTATGGACTACACCCAGCCTCCTGAATGACCTGTACAGTATGGACTACACCCAGCCTCCTGAATGACCCTGTACAGTATGGACTACACCCAGCCTCCTGAATGACCTGTACAGTACGGACTACACCCAGCCTCCTGAACCCTGTACAGTACGGACTACACCCAGCCTCCTGAATGGACACGTGGCAGCTTGCTTTTTAACTATTGATACTTGGATTTGTAGGGCATTTTGGTGCTGTTGGTTTATATCTGTATTCCAATAGACTGTATTTTATCCCAATTCTATTAAATTTCCTTGAGGGGCACATAATAAATAATAATAATAAAGTTATTCTATTTTTTCAATTCCATTCTATTCTGCTCTATTTCCCAATCACAGTTATTCAACATTCAAATTGATTTGCACAATCATCATAGTCTGTGCAAAATGTGTCAGGATAAATGACACGGTATGCAGATCTAGAAAATACTGCACATACCAAAGAATTCAGCGTAAGTGACGATTAAGTCACAGTTAATCACTGACGATGAATTATTCATAGATGTAAAACATTTGCTTAGTGTTTGATCTCACATATACTATCATAAAAAAACATACATGGGAACTGGGTATACAGTATACAGGAAATAAAGAATAAGGAATAAATAAATACATAAATAAATAGAACCCAGAAGAAAGTGTAAATCATCCATTAGGACCAGTCTTCTCCTGAACCTGCCAGTTTGAAACAGACTGACCTGTGGGTCATGCAGAAATCAAAAGGACCAGAATGTTCCATCGGGCGTTTCTTTACCGCGGTCAGCAGATAACAACGCCCCCGGCTGGGCGTACCTCCGCTCTGGAACAGCCGTGCGCTCTGAGCGTCCTGCCAAGCTCCCCAGAGAACAAAGGGCGGCGTTGAATAGCCGTGCACCCAAATCCAGCGTCCAGGAGTCCTGACAATGGCCCTGGGAGTAATCTCCTTCACGGGGTCCCTGTCGGGCCCAGCGGCCGGCCATGCTGAGACAGCGCTGGGAGATGACACCTCCACAAAGGCTGCGACACGGCCCGGCGCTGGCCCCGGTGTGGGCTGAGACCCGGCCCGGCGCTGGCCCTGGCGTGGGCTGAGACCCGGCCCGGCGCTGGCCCTGGCGTGGGCTGAGACCTGGCCTGGCGCTGGCTACGACCCGGCCCGGTGCTGGCCCCGGTGTGGGCTGAGACCCGGCCCGGCGCTGGCTATGACCCGGCCCGGCGCTGGCCCTGGCGTGGGCTACGACCCGGCCCGGTGCTGGCCCCGGCGCGGGCCTCCCTGCTGCGCACGGCCGTGCGTGGGATCTGTGTTTGGGGGGATGAAGGCGATGAGCGGCCTGTTGGACGATGAGCAGCCTGGGGTTTGTAGAGAGAGCGTGTGGGGAAGGGCCACCCATCCAATCCCAGCCCTCCTCCGCGGCGCCTCGGGGGCCGGGCTCGGCCGGGCTCAGCCGGGCCCTGGTCCGCTGGATCTGACAGCTGTTACGGGGAGTTTATTCAGCCAAGCAGCGCGTCTCCGTCACAGACAATGACCCCGGACGAGCTGTCCAGCTCCCGCTCCGACACCGACAGACAAGGTGAAGAACAGGAACTGACACTGTCACTCGTCTGCCTCTCGCATTCCCTGCTAAAGATGCTCTATTTACAGGGAGAACGCTCTCTTCATGCTAAAGATGCTCTATTTACCAGGAGAACACTCTCTTCATGCTAAAGATGCTCTATTTACCAGGAGAACGCTCTCTTCCATGCTAAAGATGCTCTATTTACAGGGAGAACGCTCTCTTCCATGCTAAAGATGCTCTATTTACAGGGAGAACGCTCTCTTCATGCTAAAGATGCTCTATTTACCAGGAGAACGCTCTCTTCATGCTAAAGATGCTCTATTTACAGGGAGAACGCTCTCTTCATGCTAAAGATGCTCTATTTACCAGGAGAACGCTCTCTTCATGCTAAAGATGCTCTATTTACCAGGAGAACGCTCTCTTCATGCTAAAGATGCTCTATTTACCAGGAGAACGCTCTCTTCATGCTAAAGATGCTCTATTTACGAGGAGAAC
The DNA here is from genome assembly GCF_949987555.1 of Borostomias antarcticus. Taxonomy (NCBI): domain Eukaryota; kingdom Metazoa; phylum Chordata; class Actinopteri; order Stomiiformes; family Stomiidae; genus Borostomias; species Borostomias antarcticus. Next base: position 11,231,764 of record NC_140259.1, on the reverse strand, counting down.
GCTCTCTTCCATGCTAAAGATGCTCTATTTACAGGGAGAACGCTCTCTTCATGCTAAAGATGCTCTATTTACCAGGAGAACGCTCTCTTCCATGCTAAAGATGCTCTATTTACAGGGAGAACGCTCTCTTCCATGCTAAAGATGCTCTATTTACCAGGAGAACGCTGTCTTCATGCTAAAGATGCTCTATTTACCGGGAGAACGCTCTCTTCATGCTAAAGATGCTCTATTTACAGGGAGAACGCTCTCTTCATGCTAAAGATGCTCTATTTACCAGGAGAAGGCTCTCTTCATGCTAAAGATGCTCTATTTACAGGGAGAACGCTCTCTTCCACGCTAAAGATGCTCTTTTTACCAGGAGAACGCTCTCTTCCATGCTAAAGATGCTCTATTTACAGGGAGAATGCTCTCTTCCATGTTAAAGATGCTCTATTTACCAGGAGAACGCTCTCTTCCATGCTAAAGATGCTCTATTTACCAGGAGAACGCTCTCTTCCATGCTAAAGATGCTCTATTTACCAGGAGAACGCTCTCTTCCATGCTAAAGATGCTCTATTTACCAGGAGAACGCTCTCTTCATGCTAAAGATGCTCTATTTACCAGGAGAACGCTCTCTTCCATGCTAAAGATGCTCTATTAACCAGGAGAACGCTCTCTTCATGCTAAAGATGCTCTATTTACAGGGAGAACGCTCTCTTCATGCTAAAGATGCTCTATTAACAAGGAGAACGCTCTCTTCATGCTAAAGATGCTCTATTTACAGGGAGAACGCTCTCTTCATGCTAAAGATGCTCTATTTACAGGGAGAACGCTCTCTTCCATGCTAAAGATGCTCTATTTACCAGGAGAACGCTCTCTTCCATGCTAAAGATGCTCTATTTACCAGGAGAACGCTCTCTTCATGCTAAAGATGCTCTATTTACAGGGAGAACGCTCTCTTCCATGCTAAAGATGCTCTATTTACAGGGAGAACGCTCTCTTCATGCTAAAGATGCTCTATTTACAGGGAGAACGCTCTCTTCCATGCTAAAGATGCTCTATTTACCAGGAGAATGCTCTCTTCATGCTAAAGATGCTCTATTTACAGGGAGAACGCTCTCTTCCATGCTAAAGATGCTCTATTTACCAGGAGAACGCTCTCTTCCATGCTAAAGATGCTCTATTTACCAGGAGAACGCTCTCTTCATGCTAAAGATGCTCTATTTACAGGGAGAACGCTCTCTTCCATGCTAAAGATGCTCTATTTACAGGGAGAACGCTCTCTTCATGCTAAAGATGCTCTATTTACAGGGAGAACGCTCTCTTCATGCTAAAGATGCTCTATTTACCAGGAGAACGCTCTCTTCCATGCTAAAGATGCTCTATTTACAGGGAGAACGCTCTCTTCATGCTAAAGATGCTCTATTTACAGGGAGAACGCTCTCTCCCATGTGAAATATGTGGGGCAAGTGAGTCGCTGTAGAGTCACATTATGTTCTTGTTTCTAACATACGAGGCCAAGTGAATGCATATATAGGTCAAGCATCTCTCAGTGTAGCAGGAGCCAAAATGGCTGCCTCGGTGCAGGCATTATCAGGAAATAAAATTATCAGCGTTAAGCAAAGACAGGGGGCCTCTTTCTGCACTGCTCAGTGTTAAACCAGGTGGTATCACCCCCCCCTTCAACACCACGGAGCTCGTATTCAGCTCAACAACATACGCTGTTAATTGGTTTGGTTTATCTGGCGGTTAGAGCACATTATATTATTGTCCAAATCAATACAAACACACCAATACCACAAACATACACAACACAACAGAAAAAACTGCTGCATTAGAAATGATAGAAGAGAAATTCCGGAGAAATACAATTTTCCAATCATCTCCCATTATGCAATTATCTCCAGGTTACGTGCGGTTCAATATTGCTCATTTTTAATTGAAAGACCTACAGTATTTTGCTCACTGATCAATTGCATTGGCGTTGGAGTTAGAGAAACTAATCTGTGTTCCTTTCAAGAAAGAAGCTGATGGTCCAGTTGAAGCTCAGCAGGCCTGTGATGCACGGGGACCGTTAGCAGCGCGCTAGTCCTCCGTTAGCAGCGCGCTAGTCCTGTGATGCACTGGGACCGTTAGCAGCGCGCTAGTCCTGTGATGCACGGGGACCGTTAGCAGTGCGCTAGTCCTGTGATGCACGGGGAGCGTTAGCAGCGCGCTAGTCCTCCGTTAGCAGTGCGCTAGTCCTGTGATGCACGGGGACCGTTAGCAGCGCGCTAGTCCTCCGTTAGCAGTGCGCTAGTCCTGTGATGCACGGGGACCGTTAGCAGCGCGCTAGTCCTGTGATGCACGGGGACCGTTAGCAGCGCGCTAGTCCTCCGTTAGCAGTGCGCTAGTCCTGTGATGCACGGGGACCGTTAGCAGCGCGCTAGTCCTGTGATGCACGGGGAGCGTTAGCAGCGCGCTAGTCCTGTGATGCACGGGGACCGTTAGCAGTGCGCTAGTCCTGTGATGCACGGGGACCGTTAGCAGCGCGCTAGTCCTGTGATGCACGGGGACCGTTAGCAGCGCGCTAGTCCTGTGATGCACGGGGAGCGTTAGCAGCGCGCTAGTCCTGTGATGCACGGGGAGCGTTAGCAGCGCGCTAGTCCTGTGATGCACGGGGAGCGTTAGCAGCGCGCTAGTCCTGTGATGCACGGGGACCGTTAGCAGCGCGCTAGTCCTGTGATGCACGGGGACCGTTAGCAGCGCGCTAGTCCTGCTCGCTCAAATACAAACAGATCAGACAATTCTTTAAGATGGAGTCCTTTGTTAACTACCATTTCCTGACTTTTTTTTTTTTGTATAGAATTTATGTATAGTTTATCATAAATACATGATTTATTCTTTGTTTGTGATAGCAGACAGGTGCACTATTTGGTAATTAGAAAAGAATGTGGTGATCTGTGTTTTGGAGAACATTTAATCATCTGGTGAATTCCTTTCACTTACAAACAGTCACAGAAATGAACAGAGCGTAGAATAATAAACTGCTCAATACTTGGTGGGAGCATTTCAAAATATAACTTAAAATAAAATATAAATAGTAGTTCATAAGGCAAAAGCCACCACATTCATATTAATTCCCTGCTTTAGCACATTCATTGGTTCCATCACCAGATATTATATTGCTTCCCACTCACATGTACACGCACACACACACACACGCACGCACATACGCAAGCACACACACCACACACACTCACACACACACACACACACACCTCCATACGCACAGCTTCTCCGGAAAGCGGCGGTGAACTGAATGCTTTGTCGGTGTGAAACGCACGAGTCTTTGCAGATCGATCCTATCATCAGTATCAGCGTCATCAGTCCCTTTTCACCGGCCTCTGTGTACAGATCCCTCAGTCTCGCAGGCCAGACGAGTCGACTTCCGATCCGGATTGTCTACTAAGTCTGGTATTCAGGCGCTGACATTTTGTTGAAGGAAGTTGGGGGAAAAACAGGCGGATATCCCGTCAAAACTCCATAGAGAGTAGTAGACAGTCCGGACAGGAAGTAATTAGTTTTTTTAAGAACTTCCTTTTACAAATTCTAAGCGGCTGAAGTAGAGAGTCTGGCTCCAAGACTACAGATCCCTCAACCCCCCCCTCCAAGACTACAGATCCCTCCACCCCCCCCTCCAAGACTACAGACCCCTCAACCCCCGCCTCCGAGACTACAGATCCCTCAACCCCCCCCTCCAAGACTACAGATCCCTCCAACCCCCCCTCCAAGACTACAGATCCCTCAACCCCCGCCTCCAAGACTACAGATCCCTCCACCCCCCCCTCCAAGACTACAGATCCCTCCACCCCCCCCTCCAAGACTACAGATCCCTCCACCCCCGCCTCCAAGACTACAGATCCCTCAACCCCCCCCTCCAAGACTACAGATCCCTTCACCCCCGCTGTCATCAGTATCAGCATCATCAGTGCCTCTGTGTTCAGCTCTCCCAAACCCCACTGACATGCTGGCACCTTAACACTCGCTCCCAACGCTCTGATGCCTCTCTGTGCCACAGTCCATACACAAGGCCTCCACACACACACACACACACACACACACACACACACACACACACACACACACACACACACACACACACACACACACACACACACACACCAGCATTTTCCTCCCCCAGCATCCCTAATGGACAAAGCGGTCTTGTCAGTTTACCTTGCCCCAGGAAATCCAGGGGCCAGCGCGTCCCCCCGTGTGCTGGAGACGGGGAGAGCTGTTTATCTCCTAATTGATTCTCGGAGGAAGGCCAACATTGACACTGTCAGTCCCACATCAGTAGAGTCTTTTTTCACCCAAGCAAAGCGATGCGTTTCCCTGTTAATAATACATAGCGCCACTGCTTATCGATAAGCGCGGCCTCATCTCTTGCCTCAGTCAAACGCCGCCAGCAGGAGTATTGAAACCCCATCACGTGTATCGCTCTTTGAAATTCTCAGTCACTTTCTTGAGTTGTTGCTGTCGGTAACGTCAGCGGAGCTGTCGGGAGGAACGTGACCTTCCAATCCCAAAAAATGCTTTTTCATTGAATTTCTCATCTGCAAACTCAGCCTAACTAGAGATCGCTGTGATCGAGGGAAGCCTGTCGCGCAATTAACCAGGACCAGCCCTGTCAACAGCTGCCGTGTGGATGTGGGCTAGTATTTATCATGCGGCACGAGGGAGACAAGACAGATATCAAAACAAGGCTAAGCAGAAATGACTGGATTGATTGAGACTAATTGGCAGTTATCCGGTGAAGGTCTGGGAGAACCAGGGTTGTCTGCTTTCCCCGGCTCCCCCACCACGCTGCCACTTACCTGTCATGACCTGAAACAGCCTCCACACACACACACACACACACACACACACGCTGCATCTGACGCTGCACCAACAGTAGGCCTGCGCGCGCGTGTGTGTGAGAGAGAGAGAGAGAGAGGGTGTGTGCGTGTGTCTGTGATAGTGTGTGAGAGTTGTGTGTATGTGTGAGAGAGTGTACGTATGAGTGTGTGTGTGATTTGTGTGTGTGCGTGCGTGTCTGAGAGAGAGAGAGAGAGAGAGTTAGAAAGTGTGAGAGAGTTGTGTATGTGGGAGAAAGAGAGAGAGTGTGTGTGTGTGTGTGTGTGTGTGTGTGTGTGTGTGTGTGTGTGTGTGTGTGTGTGTGTGTGTGTGTGTGTGCGTGCGTGCGTGCGTGTGTGTGTGTGTGTGTGTGCCCTGGTCCTCATCTGTCAGAGATTATTTCCTCGGTCACGATCGGAGTGCGGGACGTTCGTGACGCTCCACTTGCTATGATGTCACAAAGGCCACCTTGGCAACGCCTGCACCAGCTGGTCATTGTCAAAACGCCTTATCTTGTCTCAACTAAGCAGTCCGAGTTAGACAATCCCTCAGGGTTAGGGTCAGGGTTAGGGTCAGGGTTAGGGTCAGGGTCAGGGTTAGGGTTAGGGTGAACACTCGTGTAAAATCACCACTGTGATATGATCACCTCGCCAGAAAACTTTCCATACAGTAAGCTGTGAAAATAACATACAGTAAGCTGTGAAAGATATCACAACACCGGAGGAGAACCTGCTGTGTGGAGCAGCGCTGACGATCGGGACGGGCCCACCACGTCCCTGTCCCTGAAGTGGGACGGGCCCACCATGCGCCCGTAGTTACTGTAGTGAAGACTCATTAGTTGTAGATCATTAGTCAAAGTTCTAGTAATAATCTCCAGAGACTGCCTTTTACCGTGAATGTTTCCAAATATGGTTTATCACGTTCCCACGAGGCGCGTGAGACAAAAAAAACAACCTCAAACTGTCACTCATCTCCTCTTCTGATTGGTTTAATGAGAGTAACGACTAACGGCACTTCAAACGCCACGTCCCTCCCCATGATGCTGTGTTTGTCAGAGACCACCCCCCCCTAGTTTGATCCTGGTATTATTGTCGGGGCTGCCCCCCTGCCTAGCTGCCCCTGCTCCCGTCTCAGAAGAGAACAGCGCTCTCAGATCTGCGACGAGCTCCCTCACAGCAGGGGGGGTGTCTAACACGAGAGAACCATCTCGCATCTGAGAGACACGTAGCAGAGGGGCGCCGCCGCGTTCTGCTAATTCTCTTACCAAGCGCAGTTTGAGCTTGGGCTCGACTTCAAACGCACACGCAGACAAAGAGGATTCACCTCAGGAGAAGAAAAGCCACCTGAGGAGAAGCAGGATCTGATGTCTTAATACTGCGCTGAAATCTAACTAAGATGAGGGGAAAACGATGCTCGCTACCCATAGTGCTTCTGCTCATTATGGCGGAAAAGTGCATGCAGTATGTCATCATTAAGGTACTAGACTGGCTTGTTCCTTTGGTTTATAACGGAGTTGGACACCCACCTCTGTGGGCGGGAACGTGTGAATCCCACATCACTGAACCCAGAACAGTGAGCTCCACGGCCCTCAGTAGACACACGGGGGGAACACAGTGGAATCCACAATAACTACCTTCACAATAACCACTTCTTTCTGGAGGGAAGTATGGAACGGCGTGGAAGGACGGTGTGTTCATCCATTCTTTGCAGTGCAAGATAAAAGAGCATTGCCTGACCTTGTCAATTTTCTTCCGCAAAGTTTCTCTGGTTGTTCACTCTCTTCAACTTGTGAGAATGGCACTTTCACTGCGACACATGAGCATGCTTTTGTGTGTGTGTGTGTGTGTGTGTGTGTGTGTGTGTGTGTGTGTGTGTGTGTGTGTGTGTGTGTGTGTGTGTGTGCGTGCGTGTGTGTGTGTGTGTGTGCGTGTGTGTGTGTGTGTGTGCGTGCGTGCGTTTGTGTGTGTGTGTGCGTGTGTGTGTGTTGTGAGAGTTTGTGCTGGTGGGGGAGGGGGTAATCTCATTCTCCTTTGCAATCTGGTAATTAACTTGACAGCATGAAAAATGGACATGATCAACCGTCTCATTCTATCAAATACAAACATGCTATGTTATATGTTTCTATGTGGGTTCCCACTCCGCTAAAACACATTAGAGGAGCCACTCCAACATGATCAGGTTGAGAGGATTAGTGATAGAGGTTGTATCTCTGTGTGGGAGAGATCTACAGAGAGAGAGAGAGAGAGAGAGAGAGAGAGAGAGAGAGAGAGAGACAGAGAGAGAGAGAGAGAGAGAGAGAGAGAGAAAGGAAGGTGAGAGTGTTTGCCCCATGTCGTGTGCCAGTGTGTGTTTGCTTGCATAGTGTGTGTCAGTTTGTATGCACATGAGTGTGTGTGTGTGTGTGTGTGTGTGAGTGTGTGTGTGTGTGTGTGTAGAGATCACATTGCTTTCCCACTGACTGCTCGCTGTTTGGCCTAATGGCACGCTTCAGTCTCGCTGTCTGAGAAGACTACATAACCCCCTCTTCTCCATCCATCCATCCATCCCTCCATCCCTCCCTCCATCCATCCCTCCATCCATCATCCATCCCTCCCTCCCTCCCTCCCTCCCTCCCTCCCTCCATCCATCCCTCCATCCACCCCTCCATCCGCCCATCCATCCCTCCATCCCTTTATCCATCCATCCATCCATCCCTCCCTCCCTCCCTCCCTCCCTCCCTCCCTCCCTCCCTCCCTCCACCCATCCCTCCCTCCATCCCTCCCTCCCTCCCTCCCTCCCTCCCTCCATCCCTCCATCCATCCCTCCATCCATCATCCATCCCTCCCTCCCTCCCTCCCTCCCTCCCTCCCTCCCTCCCTCCCTCCCTCCCTCCATCCACCCCTCCATCCACCCATCCATCCCTCCATCCCTCCATCCCTTTATCCATCCATCCATCCCTCCCTCCCTCCCTCCCTCCATCCCTCCCTCCCTCCATCCACCATCCTCCATGCAAACCTTGCTGTCTAGTTTCTAGGGCTTCCCACCATCCTAGCTTGCTCCTGAGTAGTCCTGTGTACAGCTGATGTCTTATGAAGACTTTATACAATTTTCAAAAGCGGTGATGTTCTCGAACCCAATAATTACAGACCAATCTCAATAATTTGTTCCATTGTCAAAGTGTTTGAAAAATTGGTATTTAATCAACTGTCTTTCCATATCAATAATTACAATGTTTTATCACCCTTTCAATCTGGGTCACTCTACTACTACAGCTCTGTTAAAACTTACTAACGATATCTATTCTGCAACAAACAAGCCCAAACTCACAGGTGCAATATTTATTGATCTTACTAAAGCTTTTGATTTGAGTCGACCACTATATTCTGTTAGACAAACTCCACAACATTGGACTCTTGCGCAATGCTCTGCTCTGGTTCAACGCTTATTTACATAACCGAAAACAATGTGTAGTCATTCAGGAAATCACATCAGATACTATCGTTCAACAGCATGGCGTGCCTCAAGGCTCAACCCTGGGTCCTCTTCTTTTCCATATTCATTAATGATCTCCCATCCATCTGTTCTAAATGCTCTGTTCAACTCTACGCAGACGACACAGTTATATACACTTCCGTACAGACCTGGTTTATGTCAAATAAACTAATATTCAACAGAAATAAATCTCACCCTATGATCTTTGGCACACGTCAGAACATAAAATCTAAATCTAGAGTATTTTTTCTATTGAGAGAGAGATTTTTCTATTGGGACTCTCCATAGGTCCAGGGACTGTTTCTCCTGCTCTGTAAGAAATAAAGTAGCTACACAACTTGCCAATATTCGACTATGCTGACGTTGTATATCAACGTGCCTATAAATCTACTCTACTTCCTCTTAATACTGCTTACAATAGATTATGCAGATTGGTTCTGGAATGACAATTTTTAACACATCAAATATATGAATCTCTGAGTTGGCCTTCTCTCTCATCTAGGAGACGCCAACATGGGCTACAGTTTATTTACAAATGTTTTCACCTCAACTATCCTCTGTATTTAAAGCAACTTCTGGAACCTTCTGTTCCTGCCGTTTCCAAGACTATAGCAAGAATGCATTTATGCACAAATCTCCATCTGACTGGAACAACTTACCGGTCGATATTCGTTCTATCTTTTCAAAAATGCTCTCACTTCCTTCTATGCAACTAATTGTACCTGATCAAATATTGTGATAGAATGTTTTAAATTTGTATTATCTTTGTAGCAACATTATCATTTACCTTACTTTGTGTTCAACAGCTATCTATTAATTTTGCATGCAAGATGCATGGTTAAGCACATATTATGTATGGGTGTGTGTGTGTACTGTATGTGTGTATGTGTGATTGTTGTCCTGTGTTGTCATTTGTTTGTGTTGTGGTGTTATTTGTTTTATTGTCTAAATGTGTAATTCTGGAATGTTCTGTTGTGTTGCTGTTGAGGGAGATGATTCATCTCAAGGGGTTATTCCCAATAAAGAATTTCAACATTTTCAACATATTTCTACACTCAGATGGTATCTCTTAATGGAAAGCATTCGATTGCTATATTTGAATGAGATCGTGTTGAGGCCGTTCAAATAAATAAATATACAAAATCCCTTCCTGGAAAAAGAAAGCAGGCGATCTCCGGTTACTAATATTTACACAGCACAAATAATAACAATGCTAATGTCAATAGAAATACAATAATGTCCAAATCGGATTACTTACCCTTGTGTATGGCGAGTTGAAAACTTAATTTGAAACGTGAGAACTTGGCTCTGACTGTAATGCATCAGGGGGCTGAGGGCTGAATTTAATAAACCAAAACTTTTAAAATGCATATTGCCCGAGATAAGGAGGAGACTGTACCTTTTCTAAAGTAATTATGAGATTTTATTCATTTCCATCATTAGTCAAACTGACAGGCCCTCCCTTCAGGCTCGGAGCTGCGCGCTCCCTCCCTGCTCACCTATCCAACAAGATCCACATAATGAATGTTTACAACACACAGGTTATAGAGTAAATATTGGACTCATCAATTATGGAGGTTGGGGGAGCTGGCAATCAAATCCCATGATTATTGTTAGTGTCTGAGGCAGCATGGGCTCTGACAGTGTCTCGTCTGGACCCCTGCCCCCCCCTTCACACACACACACACACACACACACACACACACACACACACACACACACACACACACACACACACACACACACACACACACACACACACACACACACACACACACACACCTCTACAGCCGTTCCTAGAGCAGATAGCGAGAGGAAGAAACGAGCCTGTTAACGTTTGCGTTTGGGGAGAAAAGAGAAAAAAAAGAGAGGAAAAAAATCATTTAAATGATATCATTATCATCAGGGGCAGCTGCTCTCACAGCTCAGGTTGGGCCGTCCGCGTAGCTCGCATTTCCAAACAACAGAATAAATATTTATTACCTTTCCCGGCCCGAGTGAGTTATGAATACTTTCAAAATAAATGACAAATAAGGGGGTTCCGCTCCGCCGACGATGTTTCTTTGGTTCTTGGAAAAAGTCTGTTAATCACTTTAGCGCGAGGAAAATAACCTGCAACGTGTTACCGGCTGCGTGTGTGTGTGTTTGTGTGTGTGTGTTGGTGTGCCTGTGTGTGTGTGTGTGTGTGTGTGTGTGTGTGTTGGTGTGCCTGTGTGTGTGTGTGTGCCTGTGTGTGTGTGTGTGTGTGTGCCTGTGTGTGTGTGTGTGTGCCTGTGTGTGTGTGTGTGTGTGTGTGTTGGTGTGCCTGTGTGTGTGTGTGTGTGTGTGTGTGTGTGTCCTCCTCTGCTCCATATAGTCTAGAGACTTCATTTGTGGGCAACTCAAAGGGGTTGGATGTCTGTGAGCGGAGTCAAGCCCAGCTTTGTGCTGATGTCTGCTGGTATCTTGTTTTGACAGCGCTCTCTTGTGTTATTCTACATGATGTCTAATTTGGACAGAGGGACCTCCAGCCCTGGGAAGGGAGGCTGACACCTCCTCATACGCTCCCAGAGTCACTCATTACAGCGAGCCCTGCTGATGGCTTTTTTAAAAACCCAACCCACAAGCGTTTGTTTTAACTGCGTGGGGAAACGGCTCCACCATCCCACACTTTGGCTTCATTTGCCATCACCAATTAAAATGTTTCCGTGACGACGGACCTGCAGGTACTCACGGGTCCAGCAGTTGTGTTTTTTTTTTGTTTTTTTTTAACAAGATGAATGTGGTCCACAGATTGTGTTTTTGCCGGCTAAGTGTCTCGTAGCATCTGTTCTCCGTCTGACGATCACCGAAGGGAGCTGAGAGGAGGCAGGGCCTTCGGCGTGCCGGAAAACCTTGTTACCGCCGTGCCACCTCCTCCGCGTGAGCGCTGATCCGACCGGCTCACTGACTTCAACACTCAGCTGAATCGGAGAGGACGGCCATTAAACACGTAATTGCTCCGACATCACAGTTTATACAGCAGCCTACAGGTAAACAAGCAGGTATATTTTAAGAAACAGAGACTGGCCTATGTTTTTATGATGAACACCTGCGCTGTGCTGGCCAGTATTACAGTAGGACTACTGTACTGTATATGCCTGTTCCTGTTCTAAATACATTCCTGTTCATACTGTATAACCTTAAAGAAAAGACCTCCAACACCTGACCTCATCCACGTTCTGAGACGGCCATTGTTCTACTCTAATTTGTGGATTAACTGCAGGCTTCACCAAGGACGCCCGTAATGACTCCGTATCAGAGAGCTGTGCAGCTGTGCTCAGGCCACTGGAGTGTGCAGGGCTGCCCAGGGCTGAGCACACACACACACACACACACGCACACACACTGTACAGACTTGCATGCGGGCACACACACACATATGCAAGCAGACCACACACATACTGTACACACACAGAAACACATGCGCAATCAAGCAGAGACACACATGCATCAGGACACACGCACACGCACACACACACACACTTATCCGGCACACCCCCTTTTACTGCATCCCAACCCACACCCACATCCCCCTTGTCCATCGTGAGCAGCAGCATAACTCCTGATCCCATCGAGGGTACGAGTGTGACACAGAGCCTCCCCCCTGCAGACTCAATCTCCCAGTGCCGGGGGGGGGGGGGGGGGGGAGATCGGCACGGATGATTCACCCCGTCGCTCTGCAGGCAGCGGCCATTTGCAGGCGATCCTAGAGCCGTGGTGGACCAGGGAGGGGTACGGGGGGGCAGGTCGGACCAGGGGGGGGGTACGGGGGGGCAGGTCGGACCAGGGGGGGGGTACGGGGGGGCAGGTCGGTCCAGCAGAGGACGAGGACGTGGTCTGGGCTTCTCACTCTGACACTCAACATTACACATCCAAAACACAACTAACTAATGATAATACAGTGTTAAAAGGGAGGTAAATAATTATACTACTACTACTACTACTAATAATAATAATAATAACAATAATAATAGTGATGATAATAATAATAATAATAATAATAAATAGAAGAAGAAGAAGAACATCAACAATAACAGCAACAATAATAACAATAATAACCACAATACTAATAATAGTAGTGATAATAATAACGATACTACTACTACTACTACTACCAATAATAATAATAATAATAATAATAATAATAATAATAACAAATGACCATGAACAGATTTCTTGTTAGTTTCCACGCGTCCACATCCCTGATGTCAGCCAGGGCACCAGGGTAATAGTATTAACTAGCAGTATTAACTAGCAGTATTAACTAGTAGTATTAACCAGTAGTATTAACTAGTAGTATTAACTAGTAGTATTAACCAGTAGTATTAACTAGCAGTATTAACTAGTAGTATTAACTAGTAGTATT
>NC_140259.1:11184049-11214049 GCF_949987555.1 Borostomias antarcticus | reverse complement strand
AGAAGGCTAACCTCACTGGCTAAATATATATATATCCCTTTCTGTAAGGTAATTCATTTGTCTGGGGCTTGTGCTCGTATTTCAATTGGCCGTATGTTGTTTATCCTGGAATAACAGCAGCTGCTGTGAACTGCTCTGTACCAGAGGAGTGTCAAGGGGCATTTTAAAAAATGTCAAACCAGAGACCTACAGCATTCAATATTGCTTTTCAACACCATCCTAACTGCTTTGTTCAGCCTCTCAACCGAACCCCCACGCCCGTGCCCAACACTACAAGAGTCAGCCGCTCTCAACGCCCAGAGAGTTTCTCAAAAGGCTAAAGGAAAGTTCATTCGACCCCCTGAAATTATTACCTCATCTCGGTTATAATAACTACCATTTAACCACATAATAGGTACAGTGGTTGTTGTTTTTTATTTCTGGAAATAAGCTGAAAGGTGGGACTTAGTGGAGGGAGATTTATCCAATTACAGGTTCAGTCCATTCTGGTGACGGCTAAGTGTGTGTTTTTGAGGTCCTGTTGTATACGTCTGTCTGAGAGTCTCTGAGTCATACCTTGGGTACCATGGTAATTGTAGTCTTTGGGAGGCAGGTATGTCAGTCAAGGTCAGACAAAGCGATTATCTGTGCTCCTGACTCCCTCTCTATTGGCAGATCGCACTGCCTTGTGGGTAACATTGATGACTGACCTTGGTCACAAACACTTAACGGTCTACCGGACTGTGGGTGTGAAAAACAAGTCAAAGATAAATAAATACAGGAAAGAAAACAGCCACCCAAACATCACTTCGGCAGCACTGCGACGTACGCGCGGAGAATAATAATGGCGGCAAAGCTGGAGAATCGAGCAAGTGGCGTGCAGAAGTTTGGTCCTCCGCGTAGCGCGACCACTCGGGGTGAAAGCCCGCTGCATTCACGCTCGGACGCCTTCCGATGGGCAGTCACGTCCGTCCGCTAGACCCACGCTAGAACACGGCTATCAGCGCTTTTTCAGCTCCTGTCTGTCAATGTCACTCTGGATCAACAAGGCAGAACCCTCGCCCTCCCCCTATTGGTCAGCTGCTAACACTCCCGATACACACGCATACGCACACACACACACACACACACGTGCGCACATACGCATGCACACACACACATACTGTATGTAAGTGAAGGGTTGAACCCAAGCACATCAATTTATTTATGTATTATTTATTGATGTATGTATTTATTGATGTATGTTTTTATTGATGTATGTATTTATTGATGTATGTATTTATTTAGTGTAGCCCGTGTGCAGAACACTCACACACACTCACACACACACACACACACACACACACACACACACACTCACACACACGCACACACACACACACACTCACACACACTCATACTCACACACACTCACACACATGCACACACACACGCACACACACATGCACACACACACACATGCACACACACACATGCACACACACACTCACACTCACAAACACACGCATACACACACACACACACACGCACACACACACACTCATACACACACACTCACACACACACAGAGATGGAGAAGCAGCGTTCAGTTTTTATGCCCCACATATCTGGAACAAACTTCCAGAACACTGCAGGTCTGCTGCAACTCTCAGTTCTTTTAAATCAAGACTGAAGACTTTTCTTTTTGCCGCTGCTTTTTATTAAATCAAATAATCATTCATTCATACACTGCAATGTAACTTTTATTCCTGTATTTTATTTTCCCTGGATTTTATTTTAAACATTCTTTTTTGCATATCGTTTTATATGACCTTTGATGTGTTGCACTTTGTCTTGATGCTTTTAACGTCTCATGTGAAGCACTTTGAATTGCTTTGCTGCTGAAATGTGCTCTACAAATAAACTAGCCTTGCCTTGCCTTGCAGTAGAATAATAACACAAACAAACACACAATACACAAACAAAGCAGAGTGACAGCACATGAACAGCACCGCTCCAGGAGGGAGGGGGGGTCATCCAGGAGGGGGGGTCATCCACACAACACGTCTAAATACAGTGAATTAAAGGGACTTAAGGAGAAAACCATGAGGGAATCTCAGTTGAGAAGAGATCCAGTTGAAGCAGCCCTGTGTTGATGGTCCCCACGGTGATAATAACGGTGTGCTTGTGTTGGTGGGACCTGATCCAGACTGCTAACTCCACCGCTCTCTCAGAAAACACAACACAGACACCATCAATACTCAACTCTGCTACTGTACCATTTACAGGAAGAGATGTCACTTAAAAACATTCTCATGTATCCCCGCCCCCGCCCACCCCAGAGAGTACCCCCCCCTCCACCTTGATGTAAAAATAACAACTACATTCCTATGAATCTGCCCCATATGATAACGTATTCAATATTTGTTTCTGATTTGACCCTTCTCTGCTGCCAGCGTTTGTACTACTCTGAAACATTACCAATATGGAATTAAAAGAAAGCCTGAATCATAATTTTTGTTCAAACACACTTTTAAATATGAGACATAATTTTAGTCAGACTTAATAAAGCATAGTCGACCCTCTGTCAATATGTTACCAAATATCATTCACCATTTTCCGCTTGAACATTGTGTTGCAGATTCTCTGGGTGTTTCATTGTATTGCAAAGGAGAGACTCAAATAAGCCTTTGGCTTCCGACTATTCCTTTTTCAGACTTTAAAAATTTTATTGTGTGAAATACATTTGATATGTTTTTTTGTTGTTGTTTTTGTTGTTATTGTTGTGCTGTTTTTGTTCTTGTTTTGTTTTTCTTTGCTGTACTTTCACACAATTAGAAACAGCTTGTTTATGGTCCATTAAGAATGTCCGAAATAAACCAACTCATTAATTAATTAATAGAAAGAAATAAAGTGTACATTATTTACTATGTAACTATGTACATGTAGCAATGCATAGTCGTTCCACATGTGTAGTAACCTATACAGCTGAACTGTAATATTATCTTATTTCATAGCAGTTCCTATCGACTGTAATTACAACTTGTTACTACAGGTATTGCTGTAGAGCTGTGTTGAAGTTAGAAGATGCAGAAGCACAATGTACAGAAAGAGAACGACTGTGAGGACATTGGCTGTCCTTGAATGTGACTGTGGACTTGTCTGTCCTTGAGACTGAGAACCCAAACACTCACAGACAGAGGACATTGGCATGTGGACTCAAGGGGCTCCATTCCAGCCATTCTCATCGCCCAGTCGGCAGAACACATCTCAGGTTCAGTATGAAAACATACGCACATCAAATATCGGTTCCATCATCACCAAGGACAGACCAATATGCCCAAGCTTCTCACAGGAGTAGGGGCTCTGGTGCCACAGCAACCCTTAACAATACCCTCCAAAATGTTGAATTCAGATGGGACGCCATTTTGGAGAGAAGTGCTCTCTTCAAAGCCCTTGTTACACTTTTACATTAAATCGTCGCTCAGGTGTCAGATGAGTTTTCAGCACTTTCCAGACATTTGAAGAAAGCTGCCTGCATTCACATAAGTGATGTTAGAGAGGGAGAAGAGATGAAAGGGGTAACCACCTCCATTTTGGCTTGAATGCCTGACACTCTCACCGGCTCCTCTAAATAGGTCTTTGGAACGGTGGCGCCTCAGACGCCGTGGAGAGGAGCTATTCTGGCCACGCTTGGCTGAGCGTATTCTTCCCAGCCCTTTGCTTTGACACAGAGGGAACAGCATGTTATTCTACACTTAATTGCAACTGTCAGCCGTTAACCTCGGAACCCGGAGAACAGTAATGTGACATGACTACAAAATAAACTCCCCCTTGAAGGACATGTGTATGAACCATTAGCATACTGTAACTGTAAGCAGTGGAGCCTAGCTACACTAGCTGGGGGAGAGGAGTACTGGGGAAGAGCAGTCTTTGAAAAGACAAACAAAATCTATTGCCTGCGCTGACTGGGGGATAGTGGGCGCTGGAGGAGCATGTGTAGTAGTTAATGGTGTGTCACCGGCAGGGAGGAAAGGTCAGTGTGCACACAGCACACAGGCCGCATTCTGCATCACAACCAACACACTCACACAACAAAGCCTGTAATGGGGTGTATGTCATCACTTTAGAGAACGTGGAATAAATTCACTGGTGGCCAGTGCCTGGAGCCAATCCCTGGTCAGAGAAAGATGAGCCTCCTGTAGCCATAAATAAATCTGCTGGTTTGTCTTTTTCTTTCATCAACTTCTGTGGTATTGCACATCGTGCCTTTGGAAATGAACAATAGGAAAAGCACAGTAACATAAGAACAGGATAAAATGTGGATGCTAAATTAGTCTAGCTTCTGCATCATTAGCTGGTCAGAAGAAAAAAGCACCAAGTAATAAAGGCGGTCTTTCTATTTTTGAAACAAACATGAAATCACTTACAGTACAAAGGCCTGGATTCCAAAGGTTTGACAGACATCCTACATTTACATAATCTCCATGTAACATCCATCAAATGCATAGTGATTGAAAGGGTTTATTATGGGATATAATGTTTTCTACAGAGGAAAAAAGCAGCACACAACAATTTGACGTAGAACAATACCATCATTGAAAGACCACATTTCTCTGAATTTTCCTTTCTTTTCATTTTCGAATCTCTTTCCATGTGTGGTGACAAAATGGCCCCCGTACTCCATGTGTTGAGTCAGGGATGAGGTCTTCATTCGGCTGTGGAAGCATGTTAATGTGCAGGCCTCTCTGTATGGTTTCAGTCGCTGGCACGTTTGTTAACACAGAAACAGGAGGAATGTGGCGAAAGACCCCGAAGACTAGTCTACAATAGAGAGGGAGACTTCATGGCTTGTCAAGAACCATGAAATATTATCCTACGCAGGCGGTGGAAACGCTCTCAGGGAGCATTTGGAGCAAGGAGGTGAAAATAAAGGATATCAGATAAAACTGTACTATCTTCCCTTCTGTCCTGAACAACTCCCAAACAACTTGTCTTATGCTAAATGAACTGTTAAAATATTGATTAATATATCCTCGCATTTAAATAGGATACACAAGTCATTTATAATGACATAAGATTGAGGAATTGCTTCAAAGGAGTTTGAGTTTTGCAAGTGGTAAAATCTTAAAGCCATATGGAGAAACCAACGAACGCACAGCCATTTATAAAACAGGAAGTCATAAATGTTGAGGGGAAGCTATAAACATGCCCGGAATATCTTATACCTCAGAACCCTAAAAACAACAACCAAACACATCTCAGAGGAACATGCAAACGGCAGAACTGTACTGGATTGTTCCAACATCTACTGTACTAATTGGTCGTCAGCACGATCTAGAAAACCTCACCGTTTTCCCAACATGCGGAGCTTAATTTCCAAGCCGGATCATAACTCCCTCGGGGCTGCATGCTGCTTTACCACAACCAGCCGCACTACATTCACTTTCAACTCTGAAAGCAGGAGACCGGATCACAACTATGACTCAGTAGTTCCTTGGTTCCCTTCCCAGTGGAAGCCATTGACTGGAGCTCACACCACACTGTGTCTGCGGGCCATCTGGCCGCGGTTCAACGTTCGCAAACAGTAGAGGGAGACTTGTCCAAAGGCCTGTTGCATTGCTACACATATTATACAGACACGTCTTAATATCTCCAAGTCCTCCCACTCAGTATCCATCCACGGGGCTGCAAGTCTGCTCCTATAAACATTCTGTCATACAAGTATTACACTTGATTTGAAATAAAGTGTCTTAGTAAGGTTATGAGAGCATGAGGAAGACCCATGAAATTAACACACTGTATTAGATTTAATTCTGTTTTGTTAAGAAAGTCTTGGGTGTTAAAGCAGCTCCCCGTGTGGGCTCGGTAGAAACCAGTAAAAACCAGTAGAAACCGGTAGCCTGTTTGTGCCCTGATGTCTTTCCAGACCCTATCATGAATGGTGTCCAAACTTGTCCCATGTCCCACTGACGCGTGATTCGTGCCAAAATGCATTTCCAGTGATTGCAGCTTAATGGAAGGCAAGCATACTGCCCACACACGGCCCAGGAGGGTAATCACTGAGGAGAGTTGGTGGACAGTTCAGTACCTCATGCTCTTCCCATTGTTAGAGACAACCCCATGCAGGTACAGGAGGATCTTGGATAGTACTCGGCTTCAAGGGAACCACGAGCGCTTCCTTCCTCTGCTCTCCAACCACCCATAGTGACCTAAGAGGCCTAATAGTCTACCTTGTGACTTTCATGTTCAGAGAGAGCGCTCGGAGAGCACAGGCCTCCGCCCATGAAGGCATGTCGTGGCTCTGTGTTCGAACACGTGCGTGTGAGCAGGACGTTTGGTATTGCTGCATCCGTTAGGTCGAGAGCTCTCAGTCCAAACCCTGTGTCTCCGTGACCTTCCCCGGCGAGATATGGCCGTTTCATTCCCCCCATTGACCGTGCATGGGGGGAATTTTGGGCTTCTGAGCCTGAAGTCCAAAAAATGAATGGAGGAGAATGGGTGACCGTGTTTGGGCGGCTCTTTGGCGCCCCCCTCGGGTCGCAGCTGGCAAGGGGGAGGTTCGGTGCACTCCGGGCTCTCCCCCCACACTCCCCCACTCCAAACCTCATATCTCTAGCGCCCCCACATGGGGAGCAGGCTTCGCTCAAAGTTTTATTTTAATTTGTAGATCCGCCCCGTGATTTGGATCCGCTCCAAAATGTAAAGGGTTCCAAGTTGGACCACGCTACACCCCTCCACCGATGTTCAGGGAAATTGTTCTGGTAGTTTTTGCGTACTCCTGCTAACAAACAAACAAACACGCCACCGAAAACATGAGCTCTCTGTCGCTGGGCGGAGCTAAACAGACCGACATGCTAAAACAACAAGGCGTTTAAGCCACACAGACAATAATGCTGTTGAAGACCTTGACCTGGTTATCATTCAGAGGACCTCATCTCTGAATACTCCTATGCACATTACCGTACATGCAGCGGTATTTGTTCAATTATCAATGCTATCCATGTGAATGACATTAGACTCTGAACCATTATCAGACCATCAACTAATGCATTTCCCCATGGTGAGGTTCAAATGCAACACATGCACTTCAAAGGGAAACAGTGTAATGGGTCCTCTCTGTAGTAACCATATTTCTCCATTATCCTTCTCTCCATCACTGTCATCAAAGCGATGAACAGAGAGGTCTTTTCATCAGAACCATTCTCACTGCGGAATATAGAAGTACAGTTTGGGGTTTCTCCCACCGACATGTCCGTCTTTCAACAGTTCTCCGGGGCTATCAATACACTGTTACAGTCTGAGTGCTCAAGACAATTTACAACCCGGGGGTCGGCCAAACGTTCAAGGCCTTCTGAGGGAATGGCAGCTTTATTACTTGGCCGGGAAACCCGGTGGAGAGGTGTGGTGAACTTTGACCTTGAGAGTAAACATGAGAAACGTTCTCTAATGTGAGGTGGGATTGTGATCTTTTTATTTTTTACAAATCTATTTGTCATCCACATAGAGGATTACAGGGCCATGGAATCAGGGACTTCACAGGGACTTAATACAATATTGTTTTAAAGGGGCTTTGTCTGGAGGTGGCCTTGTGCCAGGGACCGGGGCACTTCCAGCGCAGACACACACCGGTCTGGACTGATCTCTCGTCCTGAGGATGATATTTCATCCTCTAACCCTGCTGCAGCGCACCCGAGCTGTGGGCTGTCTTCAATCAGCTGTGAGTCGGGGGAGGACTTGCGATGTCCTTCTCAGGTGCCTCAGTATTCCCCTTCAGACGGCTTCATCCTCCGTCCCCAGCTACAAACTATATAGAACTATATATGAAACGTCCGGAAATCCTCAGTCTACATGATAAAAAGGGAAATGATTAAAAGTATATTTGTATTAGCGGTGAAGCTGTTGTGGAACCAGAATAATGAAGACACGTTTCACCCCAGCAGCTGTGGCAGGGTAACCAGGTTGAAAAGCTGCTTCTTGTTTGAAAAAGACGGTGAAACTCATGTAATTCTGTGTGTTGGAGGCATTTTTGAATGTGACAATTAACAGATTTTTTCCCCAATGCTCTCATGCTCCACTATTTGTCTGAGAGTGTAGGTGACCCACAGTTTGCTTTGCTTGAGCTGAACATAAATCTTAAGGGAAACGGTATACTATATGGAAATTAATGTCGGATGGGAAACCAAAACTTTGACAAATTACCATTTCCCCCATGTACGTACTTCGACAAAAGTTAAGGCCTTCATGTTATTTTAATGAACCTAAAAACGTATACAAAGGCTACAGCGACATGTCCACTCGTAAGCTACACACAAGCCAGCTGTTTCCCTGAGGAGGACCATTAGGAAAATCAGTCAATACAACCCATTTGGAAAGTAGTACGCTGAATTGTAATACAGTACATATAGGTAAAATGGCCCGTGTGAATCATAAGCAAGTTTAACCAGTAGACCATATAATTTAAGCATTTATGTGGCGCTCCATGAGTTTTACTTTGATGGCAGCTTGTGAGAGTATTCGAGCAGCGTTGTTAAAGTTGTAATCAGATGAGAACATTCTGGAGGTCAGGGAAAGTGGAAAGATCACACAGATTTAGTTCGTGAACATAAATGCTGTTGGGTCCAAATGTCTTTTGTAAAGAGTTATTACACAGAAATAACACCATAAACTCAGAAAAAGGGAAATAAATTTAAGCACATTATGGATAGCTTTTTACCTTTCTATAAAAAGCTAAATTTGTGCAAATCAGGCATGAGACGCCTAGCTTTTGAAACATGGAAGTACTTGTATAAATGCCATTAAAAAATAAAAACTTTGAGCTCTAGACCTTGGATCAGAGATCTATTGAAGTAGCATCATAGTATGAAACCCAGAACATGGCTGATTACATGGCTTAATGGTCTTGGCTTCACCCTGTGTTTTACAACCCCAAACGGTCCCTTTAGTCTGATAAATCAACTGCATATCGAGTCAGATGAACTCTTACCATTCCCAGGCTGCTAACTAGGGAGGAAACCGGAGACAAGGCCAATGAAAATAGCTTTCTATCCAAAAACAGGTCATATTCTACAAGTCCAGATCTCTGCGGTGTTGTGATTTGAAACACCCTTGGCGCGATGCAGGACATAAAGTGTCAAAACAAACAATGGTTGTCAGCCACCTCATATTTAATCTATAAACTATAAAGAGCCCGCAAAACATCGATGCCAGAGTTGGTCGATGAGACCAAGTGGGTGAGTGAAAATAATACTTGTCGAGACGGTGTAGACCGCTCGTACACAATTATTCCTCATTATCTTGATATCCATGTTTTGTAGTTATCATGGAAAATCAAATAAAGCCAACAACATCCGCATGTCATTATGTAATATATTTGTTTATGTTTCTCTCATTGATTCTTACACATATCCTCAGGCGTGTCAAGAGAAGGGCATGCTGACGTCTACCATAGGACACGACTCCTATACTAATAAAGTACCTCCTCTCCCAGCTGCCCTTCGTAGTTGAACATCTGTGGGAAGAAAGTCACTGTTTTTGAGAGTAAAAACAATTTGAATATGAATAAATTAATTTTCAGTGAGACCGTAGAAATACAAGATAGAAAATCAATTCAGGGGAAATAAGCTGAACACCTGGCAAAGCTTTTGTTCTTCTATTTTAAATTCAGTCCAGCTACATCATGGATGTAAACCCAGGGAAGCCGGCCTTGTGAAGAACGTCCTTGGCTTCTGGAAGGATCTTCAGCCAGGATATTCTGGACAGCATCTGATACGGATGAATGTCCATAAAGAGACTGCTGGGATGGCCAACACCTCTCTACCTTCAAGCAATGTCAGATGTGAACCCCTCCTGGCAAGTCCTTCACAAGTGCTTTTGGCAGCACAGTGTCCAGACCCCTACTGCACTGTTCTGCTTTAGGTTACAACAGTGCAGAGAACACACATGCCTCTCAGCTGGAAATGGCACAGCCTCCTAGTAAAGTGCATGCAAGCGCCATCTTTCCTGTGTGGTTCTGGGTTTAAATGAACATTAGAGTCAACCATTTCACTTCCCACTGGAGTTCAGTGCTCTCCGCTCTCCACAAGAACAAGCAGTCGCCGCGCTGAGAGAAATCACACCATGAGCAGCAGATGGACCATAAATCCACTCAATAACTGGAAAGTGAGGAAAGCAAAAAAACATGCAGTCTCATTCTGCATCGTAATTTCAAGAATCAAGACCAATTTTAATGATATGTAATTAAGGCCCAAACAAATCTCCCCCCAAAGGATGCGATTAACTTGAAACTTATTACAGGGTACGGCACCCAAGGGGCTAATGCATTCATACTAATCCTATGGCTCCTGGCCCTGCCGCTCCTGCTCGGCTCAAATGTCTTCATTTTAAGAGCAAAGAGGACAGGTGGCAGGCGGCCCTTGAGAAATTAAATTAGCAGCGCTGCTCCTTAAATCCAAACAATATAGGAAGAAGTATAAAAACAAACATGGACATCCAGTACTTCCAATCCATCTGTCAGTCTGAGACAGAGAACTGTAAACATTAGTAGAGAACAGACGGACAAATGTGACGCGGTGGATTGTGTCTGCGTGACCAATAGCAGTAGGTGTGATTAATGATCAGGACTGGTCATTCAACCAGGACTGGTCATTCAACCACACAGTTATAAACATCTTTATCAGCACCCAGGGGATCCGCTCTGCCACACAGAAACCAACACGCCGCAGGAGATCAGGAGTAGAGAACCGTGAAGACATTTGTACTGTAGGTGTGTATCTACTGTACATTACATGCACCCAGATCCCTTCCTTCCCTTTCTTCCAGGGCGCGCTCATCGGACCAGCGTTGCAGCAACAACGATGCAATGCAGAACATCTCTGATCATGCAATTTATTTATGATCTTAAATTGTTGATTGAATTCTTAATCTTCTATAAGCGTATAGTCTATATGATATTGATCAATTGCAGGTTGTAAATAAACCAGTGAAACCTGATCAACTGCCTGATCTCTCACACACACTATGCGTCCTCCATCCCTGAACGTGCGTTAGTGCGCTCGGGTTTACAGTGATGACCTTACCTCATTAAAATAAGCGCTGCGTTATGACTACTCTCAGACCCTCTGCCACATAAGTTATTAGACACCATTACGGCATGTCAACTTTTCCCACAGCAGCCAAGTTTTAGATGCATTTTTCTTACATAATGATTATGTATCATGGCTGTAAGACAAATCACCACTTTTAACATTGTGGTCGCATTAATTGCTTGTATGCATCCAGCTCCATTACCTGGGCTAGGCAGGGCGGAGAGCGTGCAAATAAAGAGTGCATCTCAGATCCTACAGACTACAGACTTGCTGGAGACAGTGCCATTGATAAAAAGGTTAATGTCAAATGCTAATGATGGATGGCTCTGGCCTAGAGCAGTGAGATCTCATACGGGAAATGGCTAATAGGTCAAACTTGGTCCCACACACTGGGGGGGCTTTTAGGCCTGTCCGTGTCTGTTAGTGCATTTGTTCGTTGATGTGTCTGTCACGCATACCAGAGCCCACCACTAGGGGGTGCTTGCCACATTTATTTTGTTTCCCATACTTGCTGTGTCAGAACATGTAGTGTAGTCTATTCTTCTCAGAGGCGCCTCTACTTTCTAAATCCACGGACTTTAGAGCTTGGTGATTTCAGTTGCTCCTCTGGGGCCTCATTAGCATACAGAACTATATACTATATACTAATACCTAACTGTGTTCTATATCTTAACTTAAAGGCCCTACGAGGAGTTTCGGGAAGCGGAAGTGTTTTCCGCCCAAAAAGACCACATTTCCCATGAGCCTCCCCGCGCACTGTCGTAAACCTTAGCTACCTGAGCCAGGTGTTTTGAAGACGGAACGATCGCCACCGACGAGGTAATTACAAAGGTCTTACAAGTAACGTTACTTTTGACAATATATAATAGTCATATTTAAATTATTCTTCATCTTGTCGGCGGCGTAGGCTACTGCAGTAAATAATTTCGTCATTCCAGGAAGTTCTGGACGACCCGACGACAAAATAATAATCTCAAAATAAACTACATACAAGAAACGACATTTGTCGAAAATGGACACATAAACAAGTGTGGGTAATGTAGATTCACCCACATTAAAATTAGACTGTTTTGTAACAAAAAATAAACTCCTTTGGGTCCCTTTAAGTTTCAAAGATCTTCCTATTACAGAAGAAATTCCCAAACTCCTGGCTATGCCCTCTGCTCTTCCCTCCTGGAACTCTCTTTCTCTCAGAAATCCCCAGGGGGGGGCTGGGGGGGTGACAAGTAGCTTGGGAGGTAGAGTGCATGGGATTGTAAGGGTCACCCAGCTCCCGGCAGTGTGCTGAAGTGTCCTTGAGCAAGACATTGGACCCCAAAAACGCTCACGTGTGACACGGCGGTGTAGTAGCCTACCTGGTACTGTCGCCTCACAGCAAGAAACTCTCCCAGGCCTTTCTGTGTAGATAGCGTGAGTATTAGCTAGCTAGCGGTAGCAACTACAGGTAGTTAGCCTACCAGCTAGAATACCAGCTAATGTAGCTAGCTACAAGCACCATCTACGGCAACACAGGGGTCAGACGTGGACACAAGGGGTCAGGCTGATTTATGAGGTTGGACCAGGAGGGGAGTGTAAAATAGAGTTTTTCCAGGAGCGATCAGGTTGCCTGGAGGATACTCCAGCGATGGTGGCCCACCTCTCTGGTGCTCAACACATTTGAGAGGTACTAGATGTTTATGTCCAATACAAACTGCACATATCACTTAATTATATGAATGAATCAGTCATGCTACGCCGTGGGCTCCTATAGAAACCTTACTGTATCCTCTTATTTAATGACCTTGATTCTCGAAGAGATCAGTTCTAATTCCCTTTATTCCATTATGACTGCTTCTTATGGACATAATAACTGAGTGATAATGCTATGCAGTTGGATACCCTCTCAGTAAAGCTGGTCACACATCTCACAGAGCATTGCGATGCTGGGGACCAGTAGAAATGTCAGTGTGAGTAAAGCCAGCATATCAGCAAGTTCACTGACCCCGAGATTAAAGAACCCAAATATGTTAAATGGTTGTTGAGGCTCACTGGTGAAAGATTAATTCTTCCAACATTCAACTATATCCATGTTAGTTGCACACATTCATTTCACATGACTCCATGTGTTTTTAGAACATACACTTAAATGAAATGCTCTCCTAGAAATTGGTCTATAGATTATTGGAGAAATGACCAAGCTGTGTCTCAACCACCTTGATTAACTCCTTTTAACGGTCTGAAGAGATAATTACCAAGACAAGAGGGGTACTTTTTTTTTTTTTTTAAGACAGGGAAAATTAATTGCAGTGTTTTATTTCAGCTTGGCTGATGGCAGATTAAGATTATTTTACATTGAATAATTGCCTCCTGCGAAGATAAACCTTTCATTAACGGCATGTCTGTAAACCACTGAAGCATTGAACACAACGCTCGAAGACATTTACAGTACAGTTGGCACACTGTACAAATACGTATACAATAAATCAATGTAAGACAAATATCATAAAATAAAAACCATAGTAACAATGCTGCGTTTAACAGGAGGTAATTAACCTAGGAGTCTTACATAACTGTTTGGTCCTGTCCAATTATCAGCTCATTTGCACAATCTCACTCAACTTCCTATTATTATTTGCCCTATAGTCAGAAATGCTCCATTTCCGACACCGAGAGGCACTGCCCTATTATCAACAAACAAATTGCTCCAGTTCCATATGAGGGCTTGGGAGTGAATGCACATGGCTCAGCCTCTCAAACAACAAGCTAATGTGGGCAAATTGCTTTCAGATTGAAAGGAAACAATAGGGCATTCTCTCATAGCGCTGGGACACAACATGCAACTGGATCAACCACTGGAATGAGGGAGACTGGAGAATGATGGTTGCTCAGGATGTGGAGAGGTTAGTGCAGTAACAAAGAACTACATGGTTGTTGGCATACTGTAGTGCTGACTCGTAGCAAAACAGTCACCTTAACTACAGGTAAGCACTGTCAGGGGTTCACAATGAGGGTAAGGAATCATCCACACAGTCTCCACAGCCAATGACAAGTTTTATTACTACTATAAATGCCAACAGAGAGCGAGAGAGAGGGGGGGGCGGAGAGAGAGAGAGAGAGAGAGAGAGGGGCAGAGGGAGAGAGTGGGAAAGAGAGAGAGGGGCGGAGAGAGAGGGGCGGAGAGAGAGAGAGAGAGAGAGAGAGAGAGGGGCAGAGGGAGAGAGTGGGAGAGAGAGAGGGAAAGAGAGAGAGGGGCGGAGAGAGAGAGAGAGAGAGAGAGAGAGAGAGTGAGAGAGAAAGAGGGAGAGAGAGAAAGAGAGAGGGATGGAGAGAGAGAGGGAGAGAGGGAGAAAGAGGGGGAGAGAGAGAGTGAGGGAGAGAGAGAGAGTGAGAGAATAAAGAGAAGGCAGGCTGGATTGTTTGACGAGAGCATCAACACCAAAGCATAACACATAATGAATAGGATTGTGTTAAACCCATAGCTTAAAGACGGCTCCAGAACACAAAGACACATGGTTTGAGTCTATAATGATTTTTTTCTTCTCATCCATGGAAACCCTTTCTTGAGAAGTGGGAAGCCGGGCGAGGGGCAGGAATAGAGGGACATCCTTTGTTGGTTACACCACAATCCTCAAACAGCTTTGTCTTCAGGGTGGAGGAACATTGCTGGCTTTTCCATCTCTAATGTATTTTCCATTGCCTTTGTGACAAAGATCAACATCTGGGGTCTATTACCCCCCCCCCCCCCCCCATCACATGGTGGAGAAGAGGCCGGGATGAAGCCCAGACATTCAACAGTATAACCTTGTTGACATATTTCTTTTTTATTAACAACCTCGATGAGCAGAAATGCCTAAATAGCTCACCAGCAACAATCAAAGGTAGCTGACACTTGCCTAGCTGATGCAATCACAGCCACAATAAACATGTCCTACAGAAAGAGGCCTAGACGCAACACTTATAGTGCCTTGGTTGAAAGTCGAAGTGTTATTATTATTTTTTTTTACATAATCTTTGTGCTGTATACAGCTATGTCCTAGAATATGCTTTAGAAAGACGTGTGCCTTTGTGAATATGTAATTATATTACATTGGATGGTTGATTTTTTCCTTTTTAATAGAATAGAAAAGAATTACACATTTCACCAGCAATACTTTCTTGATAAAAGAAGACTTTGAAGAGAATGGAAGCACAGAATGAAGCACATAATAGTAGATTTACTTTTAAGGACATGCACTGAAGTTACAAAAGCAAAGTTTAGTAGATCAGTAACAGGTCAAATGTACAGAAGACAAACACAGCTTTTACTAACTGTCCCAAAGTCATTTGGGGTGTAATTGAAGCACTAAACTCTAACTTTGACAACTTCATGAGGAACATATCTGAACTTCTCTTCATGAAGCCAGCCAGCCAGCCAGCCCCAGACCTGGACAGTACTGGGTGAAAACACGCCGGCCCTCTGAGGCTGAGACGCCGCCATGATGGCCGACAGTAGAACTACTAATCTCAGTCTTAGTACTACTGGATCTCAGCGCTGCGTTTGACACGGTAGACCACAACATACTACTAGGCCGACTGAAAAATTGGCTGGGAATTTCTGGTACAGTGTTAGATTGGTTTGAATCCTACTTAAAGGACAGGGACTATTTTGTGTCTATAGGCAATTACAAATCTGAGCTGACAAAAATGACCTGTGGAGTTCCCCAAGGCTCCATCCTGGGGCCTCTTCTGTTCAACATTTACATGCTTCCACTAACTCAAATTATGGAAAACATCAAACTATGTTACCATAGCTATGCAGACGACACACAAATCTATATCACCATATCACCAGGAGACTATAATCCCATACAAGCGCTGAGAAAGTGCATTCAACAAATCAGTGATTGGATGTGCCAGAACTTTCTCCAACTAAACAAAAATAAAACTGAAGTAATTGTTTTTGGAGCCAAAGAAGAACAATTAAAAGTCAGTGCTCAACTTCAATCAGTAATGCTAAAAACCACAAACGAAGCCAGAAATCTTGGTGTAGTCATGGACTCTGACCTGAATTTCAACATCCACATTAAGTCAATTACAAAGTCAGCCTACTATCACCTGAAGAATATATCAAGGATCAAAGGATTTATGTCCCAGAAGGATTTGGACAAACCTGTCCATGCATTTATCTTCTGTAGACTCGACTACTGTAACGGTGTGTTTACAGGTCTCTCTAAAAAATCGATCAGACAGCTGCAGCTGATTCAGAACGCTGCTGCTAGAGTCCTCACAAAGACCAAGAAAGTGGATCACATCACACCAGTTCTAAGGTCTTTACACTGGCTTCCTGTCTGTCAAAGAATTGACTTTAAAATACTGCTGTTGGTTTACAAAGCACTGAATGGTCTAGGGCTAAAATATATCTCTGATCTGCTCATATGCTATGAACCATCCAGACCCCTCAGGTCGTCTGGCACAGGCCTGCTTTCTGTCCCCAGAGTTAAAACAACATGGAGAAGCAGCGTTCAGTTTTTATGCCCCACATATCTGGAACAAACTTCCAGAAAACTGCAGGTCTGCTGCAACTCTTGGTTCTTTTAAAACAAGCCTGAAGACTTTTCTTTTTGCCACTGCTTTCTAAGAGGAGTTATGTGTATCTGTATACTGCACTGTAACTTTTATTCCTGTATTCTATTTGTCCTGCTTTTTGTTTTAAATGTCTATAATGTCTTGCTTTTTGCTTTAATGTTTTTAATGTCTCATGTAAAGCACCTTGAATTGCCCTGTGGCTGAAATGTGCTATACAAATAACTAGCCTTGCCTTGCAGTATAAAAACAGTAGAACTACAGTATAAAAACAGTAGAACTACGGTATAAATACAGTAGAACTCAATGCTCCGTCAACGAATCAAAGCCAGACGATGGTGCAGACTGATGTACCTGACACCATTTTAACCTTGTTTACAGAATAATGAAACTGAATTAGAGGAGGGGGGGGGGGGGCATGACAAGACAAATATTAGTTTTTATGAACCTTCTGGAAACGTCTGTCCTCTGGTAACTCTACACTGTCACTTTTCTTTTTTGACAAGTGTCCCAGGGAGGTAGTGTGGCGACAAACAGACACAACACAAAAAGAGGTGGCTACATGGTCGACTGTCTGGCTTTCCATTCAGAGAGACCGGTTCATTTGTTTCTCAGCAGATCTGTCAGTGCCAGTGGGAAGTGACAACAAGCAGTTAAGCGCTGTCTTTCCTCTGACCCGTGACGTGTGGCTCCTGTGCTCTCAAGTAGACGGGGTTTGAAACGGGGGAAATCTCTTGAACAGACCTAAACTGTGAGCCTGTCAGCACACTGGTTGTGTGAGAACTCCCTGACAGGACAACAGACTGTCTGTGATCTGATGAACTCCCTGGCAGGACAACAGACCGTCTGTGAGCTGATGAACTCCCTGGCAGGACAACAGACCGTCTGTGAGCTGATTAACTCCCTGGCAGGACAACAGACCGTCTGTGATCTGATTAACTCCCTGGCAGGACAACAGACTGTCTGTGATCTGATTAACTCCCTGGCAGGTCAACAGACTGTCTGTGAGCTGATGAACTCCCTGGCAGGACAACAGACCGTCTGTGATCTGATGAACTCCCTGGCAGGACAACAGACTGTCTGTGATCTGATGACCTCCCTGGCAGGACAACAGACTGTCTGTGATCTGATGACCTCCCTGGCAGGACAACAGACTGTCTGTGATCTGATGACCTCCCTGGCAGGACAACAGACTGTCTGTGATCTGATGACCTCCCTGGCAGGACAACAGACTGTCTGTGAGCTGATGAACTCCCTGGCAGGTCAACAGACTGTCTGTGATCTGATGACCTCCCTGGCAGGACAACAGACTGTCTGTGATCTGATGACCTCCCTGGCAGGACAACAGACTGTCTGTGAGCTGATGAACTCCCTGGCAGGACAACAGACTGTCTGTAAGCTGATGCTGTCGTCAACAGTATTTTGTCAACATAAGTTGACACACATTCGGGAGGCATTTTTCCATGATCTATATTTTCCTCACAACATATTTCTTTAGTTGAGACTTACACAGTCATTCTCGTACCTCCGCTAGGCCGATTTTTGGGGCAGGTCCACGAGCCACCCAAACAAGGCCGGCTATTCACCTCCATTTTTCAAACCATGTCTACGCTTAAACTACCAGACTGGTTTTCATGAAACTTGGTGGAGGGGAGGGTAAACTAACAACCCATTAAATTCTGGAGCAGATCCAAATCACGGGGCGGGTCCATGAGCCGCCCAAACACGGCCGTTCGGGCAATTCCCCTCCATTCATGTTTTGGACTAGGATTATGCAGAAACTACCAGACCTTTCAGGAAGCTTGGTGGAGGGGTGTAGCATGGGTGTAGCATGGGTGTAGCATGGGTGTAGCATGGGTGTAGCTTGGTGCAGCATGGGACGATTCCATTCAATTCTGGCACAGAGCCACAGAATGCTGTCAGAGGGGAGATCTGTGCTCTCTGAGCACCATTTCTAGTTTGAATTAAAAACTGGTCTAATTAAGGTAAACAACAGTCCTTGATGTGGACCCCCGCCCCAGAAATACAAGAAATCCACACACATGCAGTATGAAATACTTGCCATGACACAATTACCCTCCAAAGATTCTCCTGAATACTTCTCTTCATCAATGGTGGCGGGCAGGTTCTCCACAAACAGACAGGATCTCCATGTTGGGTCTTTACATCACTAATCTCTAGAAACGCAGCGCTCCAGTTAGCCCTAGAACTGCATGTCACATGTTTAGTGTCCCAGCAGCTTTGGATGATAATATGTTGAAATTGTTCATGTATTTCACAATACAAGAGTCTGGCAGTGGACGGTCTTAACAAAGACAGAAACATGGCCGACTCTCTTCCTCTGTAGCCGCTGATGATGTTACTACATGACTAACAGCCTTGAGAGGCTCTGCCAGCACCTGAGTCGGCCGTACTGAAAGCACACCACTAACAGATGGTCATTTCCAAGCAGAGAAATCTGTCTAGAGTCAGGTTTGATAGAAACACAATGAGCCACAGCCACGGGTGAATTGAGGCTTGCGGTCTTTTGATCGGGCAGCCCTTTTTGCCAGTTCCTTATGTCTCCTCGGTGTGAGTCCCTACTCGTCTGAACCCATCCAGCAAGAGCTATTATCACTCTGCCATTGATACTCCTGGTGAAGACAGAAAATGAGGGAGAGAGAGAGAGAGAGAGAGGGAGGGGGGGTCACCGATTCATATCCTGAATGGTTTTATCCTGAATCTGCAGGGAGAGAGAGAGAGAGAGAAAGAGAGAGAGAGAGAGAGAGAGAGAGAAAGAGTGCGTAAGGGAGAAAGGTGGAGACAGTTTGCCATTTAATTCCGTTCCATTTCACAAACATCCCTGTTTGAACTGAGCGCTGAGCGTTCGATGCGTAGCACATCCATCCTGAGCACCACATCCGTAGAGGAGGGGGGGGGTAGAGGAGGAGGGGAGCGGGGGGTAGAGGAGGAGGGGAAGGGGGTAGGGGAGGGGTAGGGGTAGAGGAGGGGGAGGGGGGGTAGAGGAGGAGGGGGGGGGGTAGAGGAGGGGGAGGGGGGTAGGGGAGGGGGAGGGGGGGTAGGAGAGATGGCACATTGCTCACTGGCGTTGTGAGCTGCATATCTGTCAGGCGTAGGAGAGCACACAGTTTCTATCACTGCTCTGTCACCATTCTATCACTGCTCTGTCATTCTATCACTGCTCTGTCATTCTATCACTGCTCTGTCACACCATTCTATCACTGCTCTGTCATTCTATCACTGCTCTGTCACACCATTCTATCACTGCTCTGTCACCCCATTCTATCACTGCTCTGTCATTCTATCACTGCTCTGTCACCCCATTCTCTCACTGCTCTGTCATTATATCACTGCTCTGTCACACCATTCTATCACTGCTCTGTCACCCCATTCTATCACTGCTCTGTCATTCTATCACTGCTCTGTCACCCCATTCTCTCACTGCTCTGTCATTATATCACTGCTCTGTCACACCATTCTATCACTGCTCTGTCACCCCATTCTATCACTGCTCTGTCATTCTATCACTGCTCTGTCATTCTATCACTGCTCTGTCATTCTATCACTGCTCTGTCATTCTATCACTGCTCTGTCATTCTATCACTGCTCTGTCATTCTATCACTGCTCTGTCACGCCATTCTTCATCCTTTTGCAGAGAAAGTTTTGATGCATTTTTAATTCCAACGGTAGCCATGGAAATGTGATTTTTTTTGTCTGTAGCAACCTGAAAGGCAGATGCATGACAAAGGCCCCCCAGGCGACAGGAGCAGAAAAACATTCCCATATGTCTCCACCTGCCAGGGCCTGCAGAGCAAGGTCATGATGCTTGCTCTGCCCAAAGAGGACCTGCAGAATGCTACAAAAAACAAACAAACATTGTTCACTCACAAATGTTCAGTAGCTTACCACAAAGTTTTTTGTTAGAAATGTACAGTATACTTTTATTTTATTCATCAAATAGAATAACTAATTAGTGAAATCTAAGCTTGGGATGAGACCCCCTGTCTTCTCTGCTCTCCTGTCACTCGCTCCGCACAACAATGTGCTTATGTCAGTTTTATTTTAATTTCAAGGTGAATACACCTAACAAAAAACAGCACTGTAGCCTAATTGGCATGTTCAAAGTATAGATAAAAGAAAATGAATGTTAATAAATCTGTTTGTACTCTTTTGCCCAATGAGAATCGATAAGAGTCGGGAAGAGATAAGGAATCGGATCGATAAACAGAATCGAAAATGGAATCAGAATCGCTAAAATCTTATCAATATCCATCCCTAGTTATACTCTTCTTATTTTAATTTCACATTTCTTTTACAGCTACATTCCATTTTCTTTTCATTTCACATTTCTTTTAGAGTTGCATTCCATTTTCATTTCTCATTCCATTCCATTTTTCTTCAAAACAAGGTAATGTACAGTATGGAACAATACAATTGTATTCTGTTACTATGCATTTTAGCAAATACATCTCAAGTCCTCAAGATTGAAGGCTTTAGACCTTCTTGATTCTATGCTTAAAACCCCTAAATTTCTCAACCTTTCATCACTCACGACGTCTCCAGGTGTGTGGTGCTGAATTCCCTCCCCCCCCCATCTCAAGATCGTCCTGCCATGGCCAGAAACTTTTGTTCCGTCTCAAATGTAGCCTAACCGATTTTTTAAAGAGCTTTGCCATCGGGCTTGTCCGTTGTGGGGGGCAAATATTTTCGCGTGGGGGCCACTGCCACCCCTGGCCACCCCTTGGGGACGCCACTGGTTGTGCTAATTGCCCAGTTAGCATCTGACAGTTTCTACAGTAAAAGCTGCAGACCATGTACATTTCTTAACTAAAACTTTTGGGTACTCAACATTCACTATATGCCTGTATAGGCTGGCCCAATATATACTATTTTATCTGTTGGAATATAATATTTTAAGTCAACTATTCTTTATCCATAGTGAATATAAAGGTAACATTGTACAACTATTCTTTATCCATGGTGAATATAAAGGTAACATTGTACAACTATTCTATATCCATGGTGAATATAAAGGTAACATTGTACAACTATTCTTTATCCATGGTGAATATAAAGGTAACATTGTACAACTATTCTTTATCCACGGTGAATATACTGTAAAGGTAGAGCTATTCTCAAGTCCAGCGGTTGACTGCAAAATCAATATGGAGGAGAACACCTTGATCAATAATTCAGTATTTACCGTCACATCTCAGACAAAGGTCCTGGTTGGAGGGACTGATCTCTGACACATTTATTGAAAGAGTTTCAATATTGAAATGATAATAAATAAATAAATAAATAAATAACAACATTGTTTGTATAGTATGTACTGCTTGTGGATTCTTGTTGTAGAGAAAGAAGTGTCTGATTGTTCCTGGCTGTTTCTTTGTATTCCATTGATTCCTGAAGTTCACTCCGGTGACCCCCACACACTGAATCATCCCAGCAAGTCACCCAGAGACAAATGGATGAGGTCGAAGGAGGGTGATTGTGGACATGGGTGTGTGTAGAAACTGCAAGGGGGGTACAATACTGAGCTCAGGAAGGACAGTTCCTCCTACCCTCTGATTTGCCATTAATGGTCATGTTCAGATGGGAGTGGACTTTGTATATAAGGGCTTCCCTTCCCTCCCAGCACTGGATTGGAAATTATTCATTGATTGTTATTTTCTTCTTTTAAAACATGGTGCAAAAAAAAAAAAAACTCACACAAAAAGACAACATGATCTGGTTAATTACAGTGAGCGGTTATGAAGATATTTCTGGGTAAGAGGAAGCTGTCTGAAAAAAATAAATCACTTCCCCCTAGAGTGCAACTTACAGCACTGATCTGACAGGGAGACAGAGACGCGAGGGTCACGAGCAAATGTTCATTTCCCCCCATTTTCATTCAGTTCCATTTTGGATCTGCGCTGCGATATTGTTACCTGTGTCAGCTGGGCGTTTGCTTGGGCTGGATGCCAGCTCTCACAGTATTATAAAGCATGTCCGAAGGTATGGGAAGGTATCTAGAGGAGGACAAAGCAGAGCTGCAGGCGCCTCAGGGATCCCTCAGGCCATATTTTAAAGAGGTTACAGGGTGAACGTAGGGATGCATAGTTTACTGTTGCTAGAACAGTATGTGATCCAAGGTCTGAAACTGGCTGACTCTATGCTAATGAATGTGCGCTTGTAGTATATTTTTATACTGTATTATACTGTATTACATCAATCATACTGTATTACTCTCATGTAGTAATCATTTTTATTAAGAATAATGAATAAACTTTAGTAGGAACTGTGTTATTATAAGTAGTTTAACAGGTCAGTTACAACAGATGTCCTGTCCTGAGTCAGCGTTCCTTTGTCCCTGAGTCAATAAGATAGCCAAACGGTCACCTCTCGTGAGTATAACCTACGGTTGTAATGTGATCCCAGGAAGCCCCGTGTCCAAACGGGGACAAGAGATCAGCTGATGCAAAGACCAGCTGACACCTTGACCAGTCAGAACATCAGTTGAACCGTTTGTGACTATATCCGTGTTAATGAACATTGCTTGTATGCAAATTTGTTTGTCATGTGATTCCTGGCCTGAAGCCAGATATAAGCTCGGCGCCTCGTGTGAGAAAGTTAGTATTTTCCTAGAGATTCAGTCCTGTGTAGGCATGCTCAATAAAGTGATGATTCGAAAGTTTTTGGCCTCCTTGAAGTTCTGTTCCACACGAAGATGATGCATTTGAAATACACTGCACGCTGTCATGCTTATACAGCGCTCAGACCTGTTCCAAGAGCATGTTCAGATAAAGGGTGTACATGTGGTAATACTGAATCCCAGGAGTCCTGAATTATACCACTCCAGTTTTATCAGGTAAATGCAAACAAATAGAAAACTTTTCCCTCCTTGTATATGTTGTTTTTCTCCTTATTTTTACCCCCCAAGTATCACCAAAACTTCGCCAAACATAAATCCATCTCATATCCAAGCAAGCATGTCCGAAAGGTATGGGAAGGTATCTAGAGGAGGACAAAGCAGAGCTCCAGGCGCCTCAGGGATCCCTCAGGCCATATTTTAAAGAGGTTACAGGGTGAACGTAGGGATGCATAGTTTACTTGTGCTAGCTCAGTATGTGATCCACGGTCTGAAACTGGCTGACTCTATGCTAATGAATGTGCGCAGTCATGCTTATACAGCGCTCAGACGTGTTACAAGAGCATGTTCAGATAAAGGGTGTACATGTGGTAATACTGAATCCCAGGAGTCCTGAATCCACACTTTTATCATATCAATGAGAATAGGTAAATGCAAATACACTTTCAGAAATCTTGACCCTATCTGATTTTTTTCTTCTTTCCCAGTACCACAGAAAGTTCTCCAAACATAAATCCATCTCATACCCAGGCTCTGGGTCTGCCTGTAGATAGGCTTTGTTCATGGCTGGCTGGCCTTACATTTCTGCTTGGTGATTGGCAGAGTGTCCAGAAGGCCAGTTCCTCCCAGACTCCCCCTCCACCGTCTACAGGTCCAGTGGTATTGATTTCCTGCTTGTGCTCACTGCTTGACCTGTCAATCAACGGTCAGCACAGTGGGATGTCATTGCGAGTGAGCTGATGACATGTGATGCTTGGCAGACATGTAACTGATGTTACCGAATGAGCAAAACATATTATGGAGAGAGATGGCAAGATGACAAAGAGAGAAAAACAAGAGGTTTATCAGATAGGTTATTAGAGAAAGTAAAGTCAATCTTGAATTAAAAGTGTCAAGGTGCTCCTGTATATATTTTGAATAAATTGAGTGAAATCCAATCAGTTGGGAGAAAATCACTTGACACCAGGCAATGAATTGGTCTTGGTTATTTCTTTTCTGGAAAAGTGCAGTGTGACTTACTGTAAATAACTCGTTATATCCAAGTACCAAGTGATTAGTTGCAAATAATAATCTTCAAAATGGATCTGCACCATGGCACAGTGGAGTGGAAAACTATCGAGAAACATTACACTCAAGTTGTGCGGTTCAGTTTAAAAAATCAAGTGAAATGGAGAGTGGGATAGTGGGCCAGAGAGAAAGAGAATACATTGTCATTTTCTTTTAAAAACCTCGAGTGTGGACTCTATGTAATGCAGTGATTTTATGGTAAGCCCACTCAAAGTTCTGTGTCGATGGAATCCAAGAGAGACAGACAAACCAATTCTTGTTAAGATTATTAAACAGAATCCCATGCAGCCAGTGTCACGCTTGTGTGCTACTGTATCCTTCCACAGTCCACCAGACGTCCACTTTTATCTTTATTGAGATGAGAGGGTTTGGTGGCAGGGGGTTGAATTTGTGACATATCTTTGAATTAATATCCACCCAAACCTGAGGCTAGCTGACTGACGTGGGATCTTTTCATTTCCATGTATAAAATGTATTGGACCCTTGGTTACAGATATCCAGCATCCAGAAAAGCAGGACTCGTCAGACACGCCATGTAAAAAACATAGAAAACTAGAAATGGTGCTCGGAGATCACAGACCTCCTCCGCCCATGAATGCATGTCGTGTCTCTATGAGATATTGGCCATTTCAACTCCCCCCATTCACAATGAATGTGGGGAATATTTCAATATTTCATATTGAATGAACCAACGTACGAAACGATGAACACATGCCACTGAAGACCTTTCGTCCTGCGCTGTCGCTGAATTTATTTTTCTGAATTGTAAACGAAAAAGTTATGTTCACAAGTGTATAAAAAAAAATATATATATCACTCGTTTTTCTCACTAGTGTTTGAATTAATTTATTACAATGTGATTTAATTTGCAATGATAATTCAATTGTGATTGGGTTTTGTGTGTGCTTGACGTTGTGGCATGATTGTGACATGGAGGCGGGGTGAAGGGAAGGGGGTGATTTTATTGGTCACTCAGACAAGTGAGTGAGATGCACAGCTACTAGAATATGGAGATAATGACCAATAGAGATTATGACTTACACAGAGTATAGAGGTAGCTGTGAAAAACAACGCCTGTTCCCTGTATTGCACAACTGCTCAGCGCCTCAGAACACACTGCCCTTCGCTGCTAGCAGGAGCATGATAGAGACACACAGCAGGTGACTAGAACTGTCCACAGCACTCACAATAGCTGAGCTGAAGAACCCTGCTGACCCCCACATCGGAGGGTTCAACACCCCCCCCCGACACACACACACACACACACACACACACACACACACACACACACACACACACACAGACTTTTTTCATCAATTTGGCTCCATACAAGCACAAACCTGCTATGCTTACTACCAGGGGAACTACTGCAGATAATACAAAAACAATGTTAATAGTGAAATATTAAGAATTAAAATGAGCGCCAGAACTCTTAATGTGGCCTTTGCACTAATAAGGTTCTCCAGCATACTGTTCTCCGACAGTTGATTTAGTTCTGTAGCTCTGTTGATTTACTACTGAACACGTTCTCATCACTGGGAAACTGTTGTTCTGTTCTCCTTTTTATAGGAATTCTGGAGCTGGAATAATCTGTATTTATTTCACCTTTATTTCATCAGGCATTTCATTAAGAACAATACTTATTTCTAATGGTGGTCTGGCAAGTAACAAGCAAAGACATATTACCGAACCAGGCCCAAGGGCCCAAGAGCTCAGGGGGCCCTTTACATTTCTTGTTACATAGTCATTCATGTCAATAACATAGCTCCAAGAATCCTGCTGAAAAACAGAAGCTATAGCCTAAATATTCACTTTGAAGAAGAAACCATCATGGCACTTTTTAAGTGAGTGTTTATAATCCTTTAGAGGGGCTGAGTACTCATGCAACATGGGCCCTTCAACTCGTCTGGGGAGAAATCCAAAGAGAAAGTCCTCCCCACAGAGTTGAGGTCCCTCGAGTCAAAACCGAGCTGGGTAAGATGCTTTTAATGTGAGTTTTCTCAAATAATCAAAACGGATTCCATCTCATTGGGAAAATTCAAGAATGTGATAAATAAAATGGGAGGGGGGGTTTAGGTGTTGTGCCCAGGGGCCCATCAATTTCATAATCCATTTATGGTGACAAGAGCCCCTAAGGGAAAGGTAGGTGGGCTAGAAGATAAAAGCATGTTAAAAGCACAAATACATCAATGGAGAAGGCCAGTTCACCAAAGAGGAGAGTGCAGGGGTAAGAGTGCAGGGGTAAGAGTGCAGGGGTGTGTTAGAGTGCAGGGGTAAGAGTGCAGGGGTAAGAGTGCAGGGGTAAGAGTGCAGGGGTAAGAGTGCAGGGGTAAGAGTGCAGGGGTAAGAGTGCAGGGGTAAGAGTGCAGGGGTAAGAGTGCAGGGGTGCGTATTGAATGGGGCATTTGTGGTGAACCAGATGGCAGAGTGGTAAAGAGTGTCAAGATTAGAAAGTGTACC
The DNA here is from genome assembly GCF_949987555.1 of Borostomias antarcticus. Taxonomy (NCBI): domain Eukaryota; kingdom Metazoa; phylum Chordata; class Actinopteri; order Stomiiformes; family Stomiidae; genus Borostomias; species Borostomias antarcticus. The sequence continues at coordinate 11,187,084 of NC_140259.1, read as the reverse complement.
TTTGCATGCAGACCTGTACATTCTATCAATATCATGTATATTATATCACCATAATCGAACAGTAAATCTGGTTTCATAAAAAAGACTTCCCAAAGGTGAGAAACTCTGCCCGGAGGTCTGCCTAAACCCACCAGTCCAAGAACACAGAATATAATCTGCCTAAACCCACCAGTCCAAGAACACAGAATATAATCAGCCTAAACCCACCAGTCCAAGAACACAGAATATAATCTGCCTAAACTCACCAGTCCAAGAACACAGAATATAATCTGCCTAAACCCACCAGTCCAAGAACACAGAATATAATCTGCCTAAACCCACCAGTCCAAGAACACAGAATATAATCTGCCTAAACCCACCAGTCCAAGAACACAGAATATAATCTGTCTAAACCCATCAATCCAAGAACACAGAATATAATCTGTCTAAACCCACCAGTCCAAGAACACAAAATGTATTGCAAGTCTGTGCAGGGATTGCAAATAAACATAATGCAGCACAGGACTTAAACTCAATTTGAGCATGTGTGCAAAGTTTGTAAGAATGTGTGGAAATATAATTTGTGAGAATGAAGCTATTGAAATGAGCAGTTTGGCTTTGAGAGTGGATGAGCGCGTGTGCAGGGGATGACTGGGAGGTGTTTTAAGAAGCACAGTACAGTGAAGCCAGTTATTGTGTCCTAAAAGTATGCATGATGTTATGAACCTTTCAAAGTTCTGGAGGCAGAATTTGTGGAAAGAAAAATGGGGGCAAATATTAGCATTTGTATTGAGCTTTCAGACGTATTCTCTCTGTGGGAAAGTAGCATGTTCACTCGTTTGAACCTTGTGCTTTCTGCTATTCAACATTAGATTACAAACAGGTTTGGGGTAATATAAAGACCTTTTTTAATGTCACAAATTACCTTCTGACATAGTTAACAGAGTTAAGCAAGAAAACATGATCCATTTTTCATGAGTTTGTTGTTGTAATGTCTGCATCCCCCCATTAATGTGTCCCACTCTAATCCTCATGGACCAGCTTGCATTAAATATATATCCCCATAAATACTTTAATATTGAGCTGATGTCTGCCATATAGGCGGACGCTCCAGGAAAAGCCGAATCTGAGTCCGTCTCACTGTCTGCTGCACTCTGTCTGGAGCAAAACTACAGTAGGTCTTACTTACTGTACACCTGCAATGTAGCATTCTTTACCTCAGGACTCAACACCTTCACCTTCACCTCAGGACTCAACACCTTCACCTTCACCTCAGGACTCAACACCTTCACCTTCACCTCAGGACTCAACACCTTCACCTTCACCTCAGGACTCAACACCTTCACCTTCACCTCAGGACTCAACACCTTCACCTTCAGCTGTTCCTCAGGACTCAACACCTTCACCTTCACCTCAGGACTCAACACCTTCACCTTCAGCTGTTCCTCAGGACTCAACACCTTCACCTTCAGCTGCACCTCAGGACTCAACACCTTCACCTTCACCTCAGGACTCAACACCTTCACCTTCACCTCAGGACTCAACACCTTCACCTTCAGCTGTTCCTCAGGACTCAACACCTTCACCTTCACCTCAGGACTCAACACCTTCACCTTCAGCTGTTCCTCAGGACTCAACACCTTCACCTTCAGCTGCACCTCAGGACTCAACACCTTCACCTTCACCTCAGGACTCAACACCTTCACCTTCACCTCAGGACTCAACACCTTCACCTTCACCTCAGGACTCAACACCTTCACCTTCACCTCAGGACTCAACACCTTCACCTTCACCTCAGGACTCAACACCTTCACCTTCAGCTGTTCCTCAGGACTCAACACCTTCACCTTCAGCTGCACCTCAGGACTCAACACCTTCACCTTCACCTCAGGACTCAACACCTTCACCTTCACCTCAGGACTCAACACCTTCACCTTCAGCTGTTCCTCAGGACTCAACACCTTCACCTTCACCTCAGGACTCAACACCTTCACCTTCAGCTGTTCCTCAGGACTCAACACCTTCACCTTCAGCTGTTCCTCAGGACTCAACACCTTCACCTTCAGCCGAGGCTAATTGCTGTTAGGTCAGTGACCGTACTCATGATTACATGCACATGATATAAGCAATTCATTACATTACTTCATATTTAAATAATTGCATAATTTGTTCAAAAGCAACACTTAAGTAACTTTTTTGTTTTTAAGTCACAGTAATTTTGCACGGTAGCAAAGTGAGTGCAGATAACTTTTGAAATCCACCCCCACAACATAATAAGCAATTTAAAAACTTTTTTTTCAATAACTCTGCAAGGATGGCCGTAGTACTGCAGACATTCAGCTGATACAATGCTATTTTGTTGTCAAGGGTACAACGTCAGCAGAATCAAACATGCTGGCGATAGACCTAGCATCAAGTCGTCTGCAAAGGAAACCTCTAGCTTCAGCTCCCTGACAGTTATGAGAAACTGCCATTAGTGCATTATGCATAATTGTACACGCAGTCTACTATCAAGTGTCAGAGGGAGAGACATCCAGCAGCATTGCTCTCTGACAACTATGGCACATTTGTTATTTTGAACCATCAGCAGCTCTCTATGTAAATGAAGTTGCTACAAAGAGTGAAAAATCACTCTACCTTCCTCTGTAATGACCAGGCTTGGAGAGCGGGATTCACACCCAATTTATTCTCAGGAAAATGAATGTTAGGTCAAATATAATATCTCTTTACCCCAACAAAAAAGTAAAATCAACATTGGGTAGTTTTACCCTTTAAAATAACCTTTACAATCATCCTTAGGAAATACAGTTTAAGAGCATTAACCTTTTTGGTGACAGTGTGTGATGGGTCTTGAGAGAAGGTACCGGACATGTTCTACTCTATTTACTGCATAATGTCTATAATGCTGATTTTTTCATAAAATAAAACTCTTCAGTCTCATGCTTTTGTATTTGCTCAGTGACTGTCACACACAAATCTTACAGTTTTGCAATTAAACATATTTATCACTGATGAATGTTTATTTTAAACAAACTGTATTAGATGAGACCACTCTT
>NC_140259.1:11159049-11179049 GCF_949987555.1 Borostomias antarcticus | reverse complement strand
TGGCCCTAGAAAGACAGGGCTGGTAGAGTCTTGAAGCTGTGGCCCTAGAAAGACAGGGTTGGTAGAGTATTGAAGCTGTGGCCCAAGAAAGACAGGGTTGGTAGAGTCTTGAAGCTGTGGCCCAAGAAAGACAGGGCTGGTAGAGTCTTGAAGCTGTGGCCCAAGAAAGACAGGGCTGGTAGAGTCTTGAAGCTGTGGCCCAAGAAAGACAGGGCTGGTAAAGTCTTGAAGCTGTGGCCCAAGAAAGACAGGGCTGGTAAAGTCTTGAAGCTGTGGCCCAAGAAAGACAGGGCTGGTAGAGTCTTGAAGCTGTGGCCCTAGAAAGACAGGGCTGGTAGAGTATTGAAGCTGTGGCCCAAGAAAGACAGGGTTGGTAGATTCCTGAAGCTGTGGCCCAAGAAAGACAGGGTTGGTAGATTCCTGAAGCTGTGGCCCAAGAAAGACAGGGCTGGTAGAGTCTTGAAGCTGTGGCCCAAGAAAGACAGGGTTGGTAGAGTCTTGAAGCTGTGGCCCAAGAAAGACAGGGCTGGTAGAGTCTTGAAGCTGTGGCCCTAGAAAGACAGGGTTGGTAGAGTATTGAAGCTGTGGCCCAAGAAAGACAGGGTTGGTAGATTCCTGAAGCTGTGGCCCAAGAAAGAGGGTTGGTAGAGTATTGAAGCTGTGGGTCAAGTCCATGTCTTCTGTGTACCGCACCACGGCATCAGACTATATAAACTGGTTCAAGCTATTTAAATATTCATAAACTAAGTGTTGTGTGTCCTTGATAATATCCTAGATCATCTATATGTAATATTGATAATATCCTTTATTATAACGTATATGAAAATAAATCAAATATTTAAAGTAATAATATCTTCTATTTTATAAAAAATAAGATAATATTTAAACAAACATGGCCTTAAAACTTTACTTCTGATAATGTGATGAAAATGTGTTCAATGTGTTCAATGTGATGAATTAAAGAACAATTGTTATGACTATTCACATCGATATTACATTTGCCTTTGGGATGTGGCCACACTACTGAAAGGCCTTTCTAGAGAAACATTCCACTCATATTACACATGGACATCTGGTCCAGGACAACATGAGGGCCAGCGAGAGAGAGCAGCACAAACAAGAACATTGTTGTTTTTTGTCATTTTCTTGTTGGTGGGAAAAAGCCAGCAGAAAAAAAGTGTGATGGACGGATTGGAGAAGTCTCTGAAAGAGCTGCTGAGGGACGCAATGTGGAGTGAAGGCAAGTGAGGAAGAAGATGAAGTTGACAGATATTATGTCCTCCCTCTCACACTCTCTGAAAACGTGAGACATCCCTCCAGGCTGACAGGTTTGGGAGGGGGAAGGGGGGAGGGAGGGAGGGAGGGGGGGAGGGGGAAGGCGGGGGCGAGCATCTGCAATGAGGCGAGGGACGTAGAACAGCTGTGAGCCTGATGACACAACGTGTCCTGCTTCTCTGTCCCTGATGAAGACGCGTGTCACGGACCGCTCTTCCGTGAGCCATGTGGTGACACCGTAACGAGGGCCGATGTCCCCGTTTGACTCACGTCCCTCTAATTCACTAATGCTCATGAGCAGTGATGTCTCCCTCTCCTCCAAACTGCTTCTCTTTAAATACTCTTCATATTCCTATCACTCAAATGTCTTTTCACCCTGCGCTCCTCCTTGAACTCTAACGAGGAGTTGACTGCTGCTGGAAACGTGGAGTGACAAGTTTAATTAAAACATTGAGGGCTTTTTGCAGTTTGGCTCATGGCAGCCAGCTCTGGCATGGTGCCGTCTGCAGGGTCATTAGAGGTGGTTATAGATCGCAGGCTCTGAGCGGAGATGACCCGTTAGGGGGGAGATGACCCGTTAGGGGGGAGATGACCCGTCAGTGGAGATGACCCGTCAGTAGAGATGACCCGTCAGTAGAGATGACCCGTCAGTAGAGATGACCTGTCAGTGGAGATGACCCATCTTGAACAGATGGCGTTTCTGGTCCTACCTGGTTTGGTGGCGCACCGCACGTGTCATTTTACTCATGTCCCATTATGAAGACTTCACAGTTGTGTTGCATTCTTGTACCTGTAGGTCTCTAATCCCAAAGCAAATATTGAGGAGGAATTGGGACTATAAATGTGATAATGGGCCAATGGCATCAAACAAAGACTCCATAAGAGAGAAGGCAATGCGTCACACTTCAATAGCTCCTGTGTGCTTACTGCTTACACAACATGTTTGTGATGCGATGGGTGGACAGAGAGCGATTCATTGGGCTGAATGTCCTGCTGTTCTGCTGCATTTCATCCTGAGCAACAGGCTACATTCAAATGGCCTGTGCCTCTCTGAAAAGCTTTTAAGTAGTCAGCTGGGATGCCATATGAGTATGGATATGGGTATGGAAAACATATCTACTCTCATTTTGCCACCCCTATACAGTACGTTGGAGATCCCAAATGTGTCGACCACCATATCCAGAAGCTACTTTGAAAGTCAAACTGCTCCCTTCATATATATATTATTTTTTAATCATGACTCACGTTCTTCTGAGATGTTCTATATTTACATATGAAATCCAACAAGAACAGGAAGCTGGTAAAGAGTAAATTCATCAATGGAAGGAACATATCTCTACAGCGTCCTCCTTCTGTCCACTGTGCCAAGTCAGCAATGGTACAGAACAAACAAATGAAACGTTCTCTGATTGGTTCAGCAATCGCCGTTGTTTTGTTCCCTCGCTCTTCTCCAAACAGAGGCTGGCAGATAACCGGCTGGCGCCGTGTTTGTCCTGTTGGAATAATCAAACAGGGACGGAGCGTGGTGTTGATATGAAAGTTGACAGCTCTCGTTCACACCTCTGCAGACACGCCGCCTGGCGTCAGCAGCACCAGCAGGAGCGCGCGGCGGGGAGGGAGGGGCGTGGCGGGGTGACAGACGGGGACTAGGTCCAGGACTGATGAGCCGCTTCAGGGATAATGCCAGGCGTGGAGTTGATATGTGATTTGGGAGAGGGCTTTATGCAATTTTTTCGTCATTATTCTTAATCACATACTTCAGCGTTTCCTACAGACACTTTTTTTTCTTGCTCTTCCTCATATCGTCCGTCTTGGGGCTGACAGTGACAAATAACGCAGCGCTGCTGCAGCATCTCCACGCTACTGGAAGGGCACATTATTACAGGTTATTTTCCTCTTCCTGGAAAGAGTCTCCGGCTATCCATGTGTTCTGGCTGTACACATCCTCCTATAGAGGGACTATTAAAGAGCTGCTACTATAGAGATGCTCTACACTTATAGAGGCACTACCATGGATGTACTATTATAGAGATACTACTATAGAGGTACTATTATAGAAGTACTACTATAGATGTACTGTTATAGAGACACTTCTATAGAGGTACTATTACAGAGTTACTATTATAGATGTACTACTATAGATGTACTATTATATACCTATTATATACCTCTCCAGCACCTCACCAATATCAATTATTTTAAAGAGTACAATCCATTACAAAGATTGCTTACAATGTTTTATTGTTGTTTTGTAATATTTTATCATGAATATGAAAAATAAATGCTGCATGTAGTTAAAGAAAGTGTTATTCAGTTTTTCATATGCAAAAATTGACTGTAAATCCACTTTAAAGCTGATATTTCAAAAAATAACTGACTGAGGGAAAGTGCCCCCCGGCGCCCATGGGCGGTTCGCCTCTCTTCCTCCTGTCCTCCTCAGTTTTTTGAGTCACCAGCCGCCACTGAGAGGTACTATTATAGAGGTACTATCATAGAGGCTATTGGGTTGAACCACTTTAGTAACTTGCACTTGTTTGTGAGGGTGGTTTGTGGTCTTTCTGACAACCTTCATATTTTGTGCCTCATAATTATACAGTACGTGTTGTCAAAGGCATGCCCTTCACTTTCATACCTCTGCATCTTTATTGATGGAATATTCTAGAGTCTTTGGCCTTCACTAACCCCAAAGTGCATCCAATCAGAATGAAAGTTTGACTCATCGATGCTGTGATAAGAAACACACAGTTAAAATCATCTTTGAGTAATGCAATGCATGTCAATATAGACCACAAGTGACATGGTTTAACAACCTTCAGTTTTAGTAAGGTTAAACAAGGTTCAAAAGGATAAAGTGTTAAATGAACTAAATTAGGTGCATACAGTAGCTGGGGATCATACAGCCTACGCTTAAGCAATCTTTAAATTATGCTTTTAAAGGAAACATACATTTCAATTTAATTTGAATAACTGGAAGGCAAGGGGATGAATAGGTGTACATATTTTTATATCAATTTATTCAACCATATTCACTATAGAGTTCCTTCAGCGGGACATTGAGTCAGAGAGAAAAGGCGAGGCTGTATTGCTAGGTATAGCCCCGCATCAGGGGAGAACTCATAAACATGTCATCTCTCCTTCAGGGAGGGAAACGCACTGCTGAGATGGCATGCTAGACAGAGAACTAGTGGACTGCATAATTTCCTGCTCGGCAACTGACACCTTTTCCATATGTAAGCACTAGGCTAGGCTTAAATTTGATGGCTATGCATCATTATCCCCTGGAAATGGAGGGCACATAGTGCACCACCAGTGACTGGCTTACATCTGACAGTTGGCCTTGTTTTACATTAGTCACATCAATTCAAATCCTCCTGCCGGAGTTTGAGATCAAGTGCCAAAGATTTCAGTTACCCTGGGAAATGATGTGAGGGATTGAGAGCACTTTGTTTTTTTCCCCTCCTAACTGCAGGCTTTGTGAAAAATGTGGCTTGCACGAACTATAGAGCTAGGCTATTTTCACTAGCCCACAATGAAAGTTGATGAACCCACCATGAGGTAAACATAGTATTTGTATTTGCTGAGACCATCTAAGAAATGTATTCAGATTTGTATAGAATAAATATGGTGAGATAGAGCTCAAGACATTTCTGGGAGAACTTCAAAGGATTGATTGCACAGCCCTGTGAGAACAGGCACATAACCTGTGTGCAAACACAAACGCTGAATCACAAAACTACTTGGACGGAAGAATGCCTGTTGCCTGCCTCTTCTTTTGTTGGATCTAATACATCTTCTAAGCTCTCTGCTGTCAGAAAACGCCTCATGAGCCAAAGAGATGTTAGGCTTCATTGCTATCCATTGCTCATGGTGTTTCTAACTTTGACTGTTGGAACATCTGCTTTTCTAAAGGGGTGCTACTGTATTGGAGAACTGTCAGTGGTGAAATGTTCAGTTCCTAAGTTAGGGTTTGGTTGTTCCATATCCAACCAGGAGCTGCAACAGCTTTCCCACCTTGTGGTATCAGCAGAAAAGTGACTGGAATGATTTCAAGACTACACTTTGAAGACCCTTGTAATGACCCTGTTTTAGATTTGTCTGGGAAATGATGAGCCACCTAGAGGGAGAGATCACGACATATCTTACGATGAACGTAGCGCTACGATGGCTCTGGGAAACGCGACCCTGGTAAGTTGCAGTCATGAAAGTTGGCTGCTTTTTTTGCTAGCTAGTTAACGTTAGCCTAGCTAGCTACCAACCTTGTAATCCTGTAGCTCTACCATGGAGAAGTGGATGAACAAGAGCAACTTATAGGCTAGCTGCTCCATATGCTAGCTGCAGTCTATTGAAGGGAATCCAGATGAAGGCAGGGGTGCAGTAACTTGGCCCTCTGAGGTATACTGGCCCACTTTGCTAGTTCTGCAGCGTTAGATCTCACCAACCATATTTTGTTGTAAATCTTGGTCTTAAATTCTATTCCAGGTGGCCTTAGAAAGGTATTAAAAAGGCTTGAATTTAACTTGCTGAAACCAGCAGATACAGTACCCTGGGCAGTTTTCTGCCCTTGTAGTCTCATACCCTTTCTTGAGCACATCAGCTCTCCATTGAAATATCAAGGGGGTGACCTACAGTAGTTGACCTGTTTCTTAAAACCAACATTATGCACATCTAAGAGCAATTATTATTTTATTCAATGTTCCAATTATTATGAAAACCAACACAAACACTCCTTGGCCATGCCTAAGATGCTGGGCTACACCCAGACTGACAATATGTCCCATGTACAATACATGATCTAGACAGCCAGACTACTGCTTCAAATAACCTTTGAAAAGTCCAAATCTGACCAGTGATTAATCTAAATGTACACATTTTGCTAAAGCGGTAGCAACACTAACCAGCTAGGCTTTGCCTTTTGAAACAGGAGAGGTTTGTTTTGTTAATAGCAGTGTGTGTGTGTGTGTAACAGCTAACTGGTTAACTCATTTATCTTTCTCTGAGGAATACCCCCCAGAGGTTTATTCCCTGCGCAGTCTGGCGAATATCAGACCTCACCACAGGAGACATCAGCGCCAGTGTTCACACCGTCGTAGTAAGATACTCCATTTCCTACCCCGCTCCACTCAGCCTGTTGTTCTGTGCGTTAGTGCCACTGAAAAGTCCTATCAGGCGAGGTTAGCACCCACCTGATAACGATGCCACCCACCACCATGGCTACCACAGCTACATAAAGATGTCTCCCCATTCTCTCCTCCCTGGTCTCTCTCCCCCTGGTCTCCCTCCTCCCTGGTCTCTCTTTCCCTGTTCTTTCTCCCCCTGGTCTCTCTCTCTCCCTGGTCTCTCCCCTGGTCTCTCTCCCCTGGTCTCTCTCTCCCTGGTCTCTCTCCCCTGGTCTCTCTCACCCTGGTCTCTTTCCGTGATCTCTCTCCCCCTGGTCTCTCTCTCCCTTGTCTCTCTTCTCCCTGGTGTCTCCAGATTGGTCTCTCCTCCTCAAGTTGCTTCATGCTTACAATCAGTGAGATGTTTTATATATGCGTTTTGTCAGAGTTCTGTCTCGCTCATGCGCGCGGTATGAGTGTTGAAATTAGCATCTTATTTCTTGTAATAATTAAGCCAATGAAGAGCAGATGCCTGGCATGTGTGATCTGTGTGTCGGCAAATAACTGGGCAGCGTCCTAATCTTCAATTAATACAGTACAACCATGATCACGTTTCTCTCCAGGCATGAGTCACATTAACGAGTGTACTACAAAGGCAGCAGTAAACAACTGAACTCAGGTTTCTCACTTCCTGTCAGGAGCGAGCGGCGGAGGACGCAGCGTCATCGATTTCAGAATGGCATTAGTCCCGGCTGAGTCAACAGTTCACATGGCAAAAAGCAAGTCGACCTTCAGTGCTTTTACTGTGGTTAAACGGTCAAACTTCTCCCTCAAATTCAACCTATTGATAGGAATGGATGGCGTCTGTTGCCACCCACAACGAGAATGAATTTCCACTTCCTGAAGTTTAGAAATTATGAAAAATGTCGAAAAGAGTGCAAACTTGTCACTGGAAAATGTAGCGAGTCAGCAACTTAAGAGCAGGCCTAAGACACAACAGCTGTAGTCCTTGGCAGCAGATGATGAATTCAAATGAACTGGTTTAGCCTTTCTCCTTTCTCCTGTCAGACACAAGATCTGCAGATCTTTCAAGGCCTCAACCAACACTGTTTCCCTGGAGTGTTCAATCACTACATGAAAGTAGAGCTCATGAACTGCATGTTTCACTTGGTTAACTTGATCCATAATGTTTTGCTTCAAATGTTCCATGTATCGACCCCACAGTCCACACACCCATTTAAACGCTGCGTCTGAGCGGATTGTGACAGGCAGCGATGACGAAGGCTTGGGAGGAGGAAGGCAATGACACATTACAACACAGGATTGTCAGTGACCGTCAATTTTTCTCTTCTGTGTAATTTGTCTCTGCCTGTTTGCGCCGCTGATGTTGTGACCACAGAGAAATAAGCTCGTCTGTGAGCGATCCGTCCACAGCTGAGCGACCTGGCGTCCTCTGACGGGATTCGAGTCTCATAAGTCATCACCCTGGCATCCATTAGGCGCCGCGCATCCAGCATCATTTGACACTAAACCTAAAAGATGGGGATGAAATGAAGTGTGTCGAACGCAGTGGCAGAAGACTCGTTCGCCATGCACTTCCACAACATTGTGATTTGTTTAGGTAATACATCACATCTTCCTCATCTTATAGCTATTCATTTGGGCTTGTCACACATAATATTGTCTGGCATTGACAACTCACGCTAAACTGTACAGAATTAATGATAAACGGCCCTTAGATTCATCTGTGTCAGATTTGATTTGGGCGTTGATGGAGCGCCAAGCCATTTCCAACCAGTAGACCTCCTTGTGTCTGAGGGCTGCCCTAGCCTGCTGGTGATGTACAGAGAGAGACCGAACGGTAACATTACAAATATGATTAAAACAATCTGTCTGTGAAGATGGTTCTCTGGCTGAGTTCATGTCCACACCACTCATCATATCCACAATCTCATCCCAGACATGGGCTTGATTCAATAGTCCCGCTACTACTGAGGTCTGCAAACAAACCTTTGATAACAAGACACACAATCATAATGTGCAATTCTACATTGTCGCATCTGCATGGAATAATGCAATTCAAAGGTCCAATATTACAATTATATAATAAAAATGCAAATGTCAGTGGGCAAAGTGACATTGTTGTGCGTTTCCGATGTTGTGTAGGTTGTCTGTTCAGACGGTGGTGATGGTGACTGACCGGCTTCCCGCTGTGAGGAAGTCTGGTTCAAAGACATCTTTCCTCCACATATTCAGACGAAGGGACATTTTGAAGGTCATTTGACACCTCTCACCTTTTCAAAGACCTACATTAAGGACCTGTTTCTCCTTCCCAGTGCCATGGAAATATCCATTCATCCCTTAAGAAACAAACTTTATTCTCTTGGGAAGCTATATGAATAGCGTATGGCTTATTGGATGGACACGCTGGGTAAATCATCGTCAAATCAAATCAAATCAAACTTTATTTGTATAGCTCATTTACATACATACACAGAGGCAACACAATGTGCTTTACAGAGAGCAGTGGGAGGCATAGGTCCCACGCCTACATCTTCCAGAGGGAAGCGAACGTCAGCTGTGTGGCTGTAGAAGGTCAGCGGCAGGCCCGCCTACGGACAGTGAGAGAAGGATGAATACTCATCAGTGATCAGCAGACTGAGCAGCACCGTTCCTGGGGTCCAGCTCTGGAGAACAGCGCACATTGATTTAGTTAGAAAAACATACAAAACAATACTTTATTTATTAGAAACATATTATATACACATATACATAACCAAAAAGGAAATGCATTGAATTGTGGTGAGAAACAAGGGAAGCTGTGAATGCATTGTATTAGATTAGATTACACTGCCTGCTGGGCTAGGGTTAGGGGTTAGGGCTAGGGTTAGGGTTTAGGGCTAGGGTTAGGGTTAGGGCTTAGGGCTATGGCTAGGGTTAGGGCACTTCTCATCCATCAATGCCCTCCTGAGCTCTCCACATAGCCCAGGAACATTCATAGATACTTATACACATGGAGTTTGAGGATTTCTAATTAGTCTCCAGAGGAGAAACGGTTCTCTCCTTCGTATGTGATCTGGACTAGCGGTGAACAAGAGGTGCATGGGCACGTAATGAGCCTCCCAGCCCTCAGCGCCAGCCCACCTGGGCGTCAGCGTCCAAACACTGACGGATCCAACCCTTTTCACTGTCTCATTTCACTGTCTCATTTTCATTCATGTACAGTAGCGTGTTTGTGTAAGTCCCAACCTTTTTCTATGAGATTAAATTATCTTCAAATGCTTGTCTTCGCTGTGGACTGGTGGAGTGTGTGCGTCTGTCATCATGGGTGATGGGATTTGAAGACTAGTTGTGAACCTCTCAAGAGGAAGAGCCACAGGAAGTGGGCAGAGGAAGGATCATAATGATCAAAGTGAAATGTTTGTTGACTGAAATCGATAGCATCAGGGTGCCTGGAAATTGCCATTAAAGATCTCCATTGATTTTGCCACAGTAGACTCAATCCCTATGAGTATTAGACTAACAACAATGGTGAATGTTTCCTGGACTAGTTATGAAAGTTATTATTATTATTATTAGTTATCTCTGGTTGTGGGCTTATCTACATTGAAATGTATTCATGTGAAAACTGTGTTTTTGTTCATTGTGCAGCCGTACAGTACATGTGTGTCAAAGGATGGTGTGTTGAGGCCTCAAGCTTTTTGTCTGGGAACATGATTATGAACATTTTAAGCGATAATATTCAAACTCTCATGCAATTTTTTTTAGCTGTTCCTATTTTCTGGTTGTAACATTATTTATAAATTCTTTAGAAATACACCGACATATTCTTATGGAAATCAAAGCCAATAAAAAGGTAGTGTTACTCACAGTCAGAGCAGGCCTCCCAGGCGCTCATCACTGACCACTTCATCTTGCTTTGTGCGGCATCCACTGGGCACAACTTGGCAAAGTCGGACGAGTTTTCATCGGTGTGGAAACTTTTTTGTCAACGGAGTATCATGTTGTCGTAAATCGCAAAAGTTAATGACCACTGTGGCACAGAGGGCCACTCTGTTTTTCACCAGATGCCAGATTTTTGGAATTCCCCGGATTCTAATATGCACCAGTGCAGCAGTTTCCCGACCTCAGTCCCAGGCTCCGTGTAGTATCTCATTAGAGCTGGTCACAGATCGAGTGTGACAGACATGAAACCTGACACACATGGCACAAACCTCCACTATGCATTTCATCCTGTTTCTCATCATGCTGGAAAAATGTCTCTCTGCATTTGTAATTCTTTTTTTGTCCCTCAGAAATACCCTTTTATTATTGTTTTTTCCGGCTCATGAGGTTTTAATGTCTTTCAATAACTTTGTCTTTCTGGAAGAGAGACTTTAAACTGTGGTACAGATGGGATCTTTCAATGCAGGCAATTATTACATGAAAGAAACTCAGAATAAGCCTCAATATAATTGTTGCAGTGAAAAAAATATCCTTTGTTCCCTGTCAGGGGAACCCTCTAATTGTATGGTGCTTGCTGTTTGCTACAGTACAGTCTTTCTTGTATTCATACCGTTGCTTTATTCTACACTAAGCCCCCCAAACGGTGCCTCAAGTACAGTACAATGGTCACCCTAGTGACTTCTCTTAGTGTTCAAGTACCCGGAGACTAGCGCGTATTTTACGGCATGTTAATTTCTGAGGACCTGCAGTCAAATGCAACCAACGCACCAAAGGAACACAAAATACTGAACACCTGGTAGCCACCTTGTGTTTGCGAACGCACAGATAAAAGCAAGTATATCTATATCTCACCCTGTAGTCAACATCTATAACCGTCTCTGTTACCCCCTTGTTACAAAGATCAATACGCAGACAAAATAAACGGCGTCATAAGTTCCTGATGCCAACTGGCCTGTGAGCTCCAGACAGAAGGAGCACAGAGAAATCTCTCTCCACTCCCCTCTTGACTTTGCCCTCTGCGCTCTGACAGCTGCTTCCTAACGAACCCTCTCTCTCCCATGCAGACCCCGTGATAATGAGGTTCAGCCCAGAAGAACAGGCAACCAGGGAGCAATGTCAACAGCTCGGAGCTGACCTCCTGAAGAAGGCTGCTTCCCTGCGCTCACCGAGAGAGCGGGAGCTGCGCTTCCTCGTTTGGGTTGAAAGTCTATCCCTGCCTCGGGGAATTTCACATGTCCAATACTAACACTGAACGCTTAGAATTTACAGGGTTACAGGAACACACACGCATGTCACACACACGTACACGCGAGCACATACACACACACACACGCTTATACACACACACACATACACACACGCGCGCACACACACGCACGCACACACACATGCACATACACACACTTGCACGCACACATACACACACAAACACACACACACATGCACTTATATGTATACTGTATATATAAATAGTGTTCCTAAGGGCCATTAAGTAATATATATATATATATACACACACATACATATATATAGAGAGAAAAAATAAATAAACAAACAAGGTACAATATTTAAAAAATTAACACAATAATACAACAAAACTCCAAAAAAAGAAAAGGAAGAATAATGAATGAAATGAAATCACCCTAGCACACAACCCAAGCGTGGAATAAGACAGTTTACAGACGTAATATACTGTATATAGGCACAAACACAACATGAATGGGGTTACAGTATCCAATAGATTAGAATACTTCAAGACATGGAAGAAACCCTTTAAAAGACCAATCACTGCTTTTTTCAGCAGTGCTACAAACAGAACATTAATCACTTTGGGTAGCTGGGCATCGACTCCCTCTGTGGTGAATAACTCTGTTATCTCCCCAAGCTTGCAGACTGTGGCCCAGAAAAGAGCAGATGAAGGATAACTGGACAGAAAAGTGACGAAATAAAGATTTTCTACCCTAAGCGCCTTGTGACTGCTGCCAGGGAACACTGTACTTTAACATAATTAATGGAATCATTTAATTAAGAAAGGGACCATCGGATGATGCAAATGGCAACTGCTTAACTTCTGGAAACAATTATCTGTTTGGATTTACTATTAATTAACATCTGGATACAACCCTGTTTGTACATGTATTTACTCGCACTATAAGATATACTTGAGTGGACATTTTCTACCCTTAAATTGTTACATTTTCCAGAAGTATGCGATGAACTATAAGGGAGGCGCCGATGGAAAACGTTCAGTATGTGAGGAACAAAGAGAGACGTTCAGTATGTGAGGAACAAAGAGAGACGTTCAGTTTGTGAGGAACATAGAGAGGTGTTCAGTATGTGAGGAACAAAGAGAGACGTTCAGTTTGTGAGGAACATAGAGAGGTGTTCAGTATGTGAGGAACAAAGAGAGGTGTTCAGTATGTGAGGAACAAAGAGAGACGTTCAGTTTGTGAGGAACAAAGAGAGGTGTTCAGTATGTGAGGAACAAAGAGAGACGTTCAGTATGTGAGGAACATAGAGAGGTGTTCAGTATGTGAGGAACATAGAGACGTTCAGTATGTGAGGAACAAAGAGAGACGTTCAGTTTGTGAGGAACAAAGAGAGACGTTCAGTTTGTGAGGAACAAAGAGAGACGTTCAGTATGTGAGGAACATAGAGACGTTCAGTATGTGAGGAACAAAGAGAGTTGTTCAGTATGTGAGGAACAAAGAGAGACGTTCAGTATGTGAGGAACAAAGAGAGATGTTCAGTATGTGAGGAACAAAGAGAGACGTTCAGTATGTGAGGAACAAAGAGAGATGTTCAGTATGTGAGGAACAAAGAGAGGTGTTCAGTATGTGAGGAACAAAGAGAGACGTTCAGTATGTGAGGAACAAAGAGAGATGTTCAGTATGTGAGGAACAAAGAGAGACGTTCAGTATGTGAGGAACAAAGAGAGATGTTCAGTATGTGAGGAACAAAGAGAGGTGTTCAGTATGTGAGGAACAAAGAGAGACGTTCAGTATGTGAGGAACAAAGAGAGGTGTTCAGTATGTGAGGAACAAAGAGAGACGTTCAGTATGTGAGGAACATAGAGAGGTGTTCAGTATGTGAGGAACAAAGAGAGGTGTTCAGTATGTGAGGAACAAAGAGAGACGTTCAGTATGTGAGGAACATAGAGAGGTGTTCAGTATGTGAGGAACAAAGAGAGGTGTTCAGTTTGTGAGGAACATAGAGAGACGTTCAGTTTGTGAGGAACATAGAGAGACGTTCAGTATGTGAGGAACAAAGAGAGACGTTCAGTATGTGAGGAACAAAGAGAGACGTTCAGTATGTGAGGAACATAGAGAGGTGTTCAGTATGTGAGGAACAAAGAGAGGTGTTCAGTATGTGAGGAACAAAGAGAGACGTTCAGTATGTGAGGAACATAGAGAGGTGTTCAGTATGTGAGGAACATAGAGAGACGTTCAGTTTGTGAGGAACAAAGAGAGGTGTTCAGTTTGTGAGGAACATAGAGAGACGTTCAGTATGTGAGGAACATAGAGAGACGTTCAGTTTGTGAGGAACAAAGAGAGGTGTTCAGTTTGTGAGGAACATAGAGAGATGTTCAGTATGTGAGGAACAAAGAGATTTGTTCAGTATGTGAGGAACAAAGATAAACGTTCAGTATGTGAGGAACAAAGAGAGTTGTTCAGTTTGTGAGGAACAAAGAGAGATGTTCAGTATGTGAGGAACAAAGAGAGGTGTTCAGTATGTGAGGAACAAAGAGAGACGTTCAGTATGTGAGGAACAAAGAGAGGTGTTCAGTATGTGAGGAACAAAGAGAGACGTTCAGTATGTGAGGAACAAAGAGAGACGTTCAGTATGTGAGGAACATAGAGAGATGTTCAGTTTGTGAGGAACAAAGAGAGACGTTCAGTATGTGAGGAACAGAGAGTTTTTCAGTTTGTGAGGAACAAAGAGAGACGTTCAGTATGTGAGGAACAAAGAGAGACGTTCAGTATGTGAGGAACAAAGAGACGTTCAGTATGTGAGGAACAAAGAGAGACGTTCAGTATGTGAGGAACAAAGAGACGTTCAGTATGTGAGGAACATAGAGAGATGTTCAGTATGTGAGGAACATAGAGAGTTGTTCAGTTTGTGAGGAACAAAGAGAGGTGTTCAGTTTGTGAGGAACAAAGAGAGACGTTCAGTTTGTGAGGAACAAAGAGAGACGTTCAGTATGTGAGGAACAAAGAGAGACGTTCAGTATGTGAGGAACAAAGAGAGACGTTCAGTTTGTGA
Source organism: Borostomias antarcticus (assembly GCF_949987555.1). Taxonomy (NCBI): domain Eukaryota; kingdom Metazoa; phylum Chordata; class Actinopteri; order Stomiiformes; family Stomiidae; genus Borostomias; species Borostomias antarcticus. Next base: position 11,164,470 of record NC_140259.1, on the reverse strand, counting down.
GGAACAAAGACAGTTGGTTCAGTATGTGAGGAACATAGAGAGGTGTTCAGTTTGTGAGGAACAAAGAGAGGTGTTCAGTTTGTGAGGAACAAAGAGAGACGTTCAGTTTGTGAGGAACAAAGAGAGACGTTCAGTATGTGAGGAACAAAGAGAGACGTTCAGTTTGTGAGGAACAAAGAGAGACGTTCAGTATGTGAGGAACAAAGAGAGACGTTCAGTATGTGAGGAACAAAGAGAGACGTTCAGTATGTGAGGAACAAAGAGAGACGTTCAATATGTGAGGAACAAAGAGACGTTCAGTATGTGAGGAACATAGAGAGTTGTTCAGTATGTGAGGAACAAAGAGAGACGTTCAGTATGTGAGGAACAAAGACAGTTGGTTCAGTTTGTGAGGAACATAGAGAGGTGTTCAGTATGTGAGGAACAAAGAGATTCGTTCAGTATGTGAGGAACATAGAGAGACGTTCAGTATGTGAGGAACAAAGAGAGACGTTCAGTATGTGAGGAACAAAGAGAGGTGTTCAGTATGTGAGGAACATAGAGAGTTGTTCAGTTTGTGAGGAACAAAGAGAGACGTTCAGTATGTGAGGAACAAAGAGAGGTGTTCAGTATGTGAGGAACATAGAGAGTTGTTCAGTTTGTGAGGAACAAAGAGAGGTGTTCAGTATGTGAGGAACAGAGAGTTTTTCAGTTCGTGAGGAACATAGAGAGTTGTTCCAAAGTCACCGCCTCAGTATATTTTAATACCTTGTGAGAGGAAATGTCTTTCTTGCGGAATAAATCATTATCTCTCACTCTAGAACAACCGATTGGTAATCCTTCTCCACAGTTGCCAAGTTGACCGAAATCATGTCTAGCCCCCCATTACCAATGATCACAGGTCCCGCTGCCCACTCCCCCTTCGTACACCATCCAGATACTTTCTTTGTGGTCCAGGCTGTTCGTAAGAAGATTATGGAAGAAAGTAAAGCCCCTATGGTTGATATTCTAACAGTTTAGAAACCGCTTGAATTAGTGATAAATCCTGTTGGACTGGGCCCATAAGCAGATGTGACAAGTTGAATTATTCCCCCGAACCAGGAAGCTCTGCAGGACACTCAAAGCATATGGTGCTTCATGCCTTCGTCCCAGGCTGTACATGTTATCGGAGAATGGACATTCCCAGGAGCGATGGAATTTTGGAACACAAGCCAAGACAAGACAGGCTGCACTTGTGATTCAAAGTTCCCAGCATACCGAGAACCTGGCAGCCAACTGTCTGATCAGAATGTTACTGTCTAATTGAATTATTAAAGTCCATATTTGTGTGGGGCTTTCACAAGCCACACAGATAGCAGTGGGGTTAACTCGTCCAGATGATCATCTTTCCAGACTGCAGCTGGGTTTCATCTTGGAATGGTGGCGCGAGCTCAATCATTTCCAGTTTCTAGCAAATCAACTTAACGTGTCTACTATGAATGCGGCATGCATTTGAATTGGTTACAAACTGAAATATACTTTTCATTTTCTGAGAATTAAATTGAATGTAGCCTTTACAGAATTAGGTCATCTGGAAGACACAGTTAGCAGCCATCAACTTTTTCAAATAACACTCACAATATAATTTAATCAATTTAATGGTATTCAGGCTTTGCTTAGCATCATATTATTAGAGTGGATCCAGTAATGAAGATCACATACTCCCACATTCCTGTGTTATTCTCTATGCAGCTCTGATCAAGAGAGACAGCCGACCAGGAATCTGAACTGATGAAGGAAATTACCACCACTATATGGGCATATTCCGAATATTAAAAAAAATGAATAAAATCCCTTTTCCAAACCGAATATTGAGTGCATGTAAACGAAAGTCAATATTTAATAGCACCCTACATGTTCTCCACAGTTTCTCAGCACACTCCACACATTTTAAATCCTGCCAATCACATTGGAATTATGAATACCATCTACATGGCTGTCGCCGAACCTTTGTGAATAGACAAGAAAATGATATCCAAAGCATACTGCCGGATTAAAATTCAAATTGTTCAATTTTTTTTCACAGAGAGAGATGGACACCCTACTTAAGTAAATGAACACTGAGCTGGATTCCATTTAATCTCAAGTGTTCCTGGTGAACAGAATCATGTTCTGATCCAGGACATCCTGCAGAGCTCCAAGCATTTCATATAAACCATGAAAAATTGTATTTTACAGTGATCGTCTACTGTTAATAAACGACAATGGCTCCTGACATTACAAGGCTGCCGCATATTCACATTCTAATTTGAAGGTGGCTCAAACTTGTCTCTACAGAGTAATCCAGGGCATTGTGAAGAAAGTCTGTGAATTTCACTGAAATAAAATCAAGTTGGTTTACTAAACGATATTGACTGCCAGGGAAACCGGACGGCAGGAGGCAAACTCTCCTTAACAGCCTTGGGCTAGCTCGGTCCACGCTGCCTTCAGACTAAAGAGTTTAATCCTCAGAGTTGTTCAAAGCCTCTCACCAGGTGGTGCGTCTCCCTGCTGCTTTCTGCGCCCGGCCTTCTACACTGTCCACAAGGATCACAGTGGCACAACCACGTCTGGATGAAAGTGAAAGCTTAGCTGGAAAGGGAACACATCTGGAATGGAGGTGCCATCTCCGTTTGGCAAAAGCTGACTTACTGCTTGCTCAAGAACACATTGAGCAACACCTTGTCAGGTAACATATGTCTTTTTTCAAGCTTAAAGATGCTTGATACAAATCCAGCAAATCTTGGCAGCGATGAGGGTGTTCATTATTGAAAGATGAAGGAAACCCATGTGTATTATCTTTCCTTTTTTGTGGTGAACTGAGCACGTTGATGGAACACCCATGATGCATCACTTCTCCACTCTTGAATGGTTATCAGCAGCTAAACTCACACACAGGTACTGTGGACAGTGAAAGCCAGAGGTGTGGTGCATTTCGGTCTCATTACCAAATAAAACAAAAATGATCCCAATTAGACATGTACTGAAGGCCACCTACACCGGTGTTAAGGTCTGAAGGATTTGTGGAGTAGTCTTGTGCTGGTCCCCGTGTTTTGACACATTGTAAATGTCTCAGTGGCTTTTAATGTGAGGCAGAGCACCGCAAACTGATACATACAATCCTTATTATACTCCATGCCACCACGCACGGGAAATATTCTTATAGTATTCTTACTTCCAATGACATTTGAGGCGTAATGAGGTGACACAGGTGTCGAGAGCGGGGGAACACGGTACAGAAACCTGTCACCTGGAAGACGTAGTGTAAGGGGTGCGCAGCATCAAACTCCCAAACAGCATCTATACAAATCAAACAATACAGCATCTCTCCACGTCCGCTAGGAGGCTGTTTCTATTCCAGCGATGGGTTCCTGTTTGTATCCAACTCTTCAGTGTGTTTGTGTAATTCAGAAAACTCTTCTGTGTGTTTGTGTAATTCACAAAACTCTTCAGTGTGTTTGTGTAATTCAGAAAACTCTTCAGTGTGTTTGTGTAATTCACAAAACTCTTCAGTGTGTTTGTGTAATTCACAAAACTCTTCAGTGTGTTTGTGTAATTCAGAAAACTCTTCAGTGTGTTTGTGTAATTCACAAAACTCTTCAGTGTGTTTGTGTAATTCACAAAACTCTTCAGTGTGTTTGTGTAATTCAGAAAACTCCTCAGTGTGTTTGTGTAATTCAGAAAACTCTTCAGTGTGTTTGTGTAATTCAGAAAACTCTTCAGTGTGTTTGTGTAATTCACAAAACTCTTCAGTGTGTTTGTGTAATTCACAAAACTCTTCAGTGTGTTTGTGTAATTCAGAAAACTCTTCAGTGTGTTTGTGTAATTCAGAAAACTCTTCAGTGTGTTTGTGTAATTCACAAAACTCTTCAGTGTGTTTGTGTAATTCACAAAATGGGGATGTTTTCCAGGAAGCATCAGGGTTCCAAATATAGCAATAGTGCAAAATGACCAAGATAAATGTGTATTATTACAATTATTATAGTATAATTACTCTTTTAGACCTGAAATAACTGAAACATTTACTCTTGTTTAACTCTATCAAATCCTAAATCAGTATATCATACACATATTTAACTCTGAGTAGTCCCTCGTTTGATTTTAATATTTTAATTTAATTTTAAATATGAGGCAAACGATGGAATGTTTCCTGGAAATCCCAACATCTTCCCTCTAAGAGGAAGGAGAGCTACAGTATGTTGAGCACCCTGCAGGCAGACAGTCAACGCTCACCAAACAAATCATGCCAACACATCCGCAGACTGTCCCCAGTCAATTGTTGTATTAACCCCAAGGTCCCCCCACGAAAATTCAATAAGTGGAGACCACTCCATACACCGCCTGACAGAAAGCTACGGATTCAGCACACACCAGTGTTCAGGAATGCACATGGGCTAAGAATAGTCTTTTTTATTCACCTTCTTTAAACAGGGGTTCAAGTTGAGACACAGAAATCTAAAAATAATAGTAAAAAACAATAGTGCAAAAATATTTTATTTTATATAAATACAGTTGTTCAAATGTCATTAATGTCAATGATGTGACTCTGAGCATATGTGGGTAATATCACAAAAGACTGCTCTTGCTTTGTAATCGAACGTAAGCATTTAACTTTTAAGAAGCCCATGTGCTGAGCTCAATAGAAAGTGAGTTCTAGCAGCAGCTCAGATAGCCGTGACATCATTAGGAAACGGAGGCCATTATTTTGTCTTGACATTATCCCAAGATCATTTTGATTTCAACTCAAATTACTCTACCGCATGAAAAAACAACAACAGCCTGCAAACAAACCTGCTTTCAAATGCAACTCTGAAGTGGAGACGATGGAGCCCAGAGAAGAAGGGGTTTCAGGTTAAACTCTCTAATAAAAGATAATACCACATCCCCGTATGTCTACGGGATTACTGACATATCATCTGCTGAATGCTTTGATATTAAGATAGAACCTCACTTTCAGAATGGCATTTCCAGTCAGCCCTGGAATAGAGCTGAATGCAGATTGAATGTCACAACACCCTTTCAAAATTAGTTCAGCATGATTTCAGAAGCAGACAATAGCCTACCTCTTATTTTGCAGAATAAGACTTGGGCGAGAGTCATTCCTAGCAACCCGGGCTTTAAGTGGAAGCTCCCGTTTTTTAACTACGGAGACAAAGTATCCAATTAGCTACGTATGGTAATGTTGACATTTACTTTAGCTTAGAAGTCATGTCATTTATAACAGTGTGGCGAGATGGTAATCTGAGCTGCCTTTTCTTCTTCAAAATATATTCAATAACTCAATTGTAAATGAGGCTAAATACTGACTGCATCTTAGAATATTAACTCTATTAATATTAACTGCTATACAATGTGTTTCAGAGCTGAATGTGGGTTGTTTGGGCTGATTTACATAGTAGCAGAACACATTAAATATTTACAGAT
>NC_140259.1:11149049-11154049 GCF_949987555.1 Borostomias antarcticus | reverse complement strand
GGGGGAAGACGGGCTGGATTAGCATGTCTGAGCAGCAGCATGTCCCCTGAGTAGCACCCTGTCCCCTGAGTAGCACCCTGTCCCCTGAGTAGCACCCTGTCCCCTGAGTAGCACCCTGTCCCCTGAGTAGCACCCTGTCCCCTGAGTAGCACCCTGTCCCCTGACTAGCACCCTGTCCCCTGACTAGCACCCTGTCCCCTGAGTAGCACCCTGTCCCCTGAGTAGCACCCTGTCCCCTGAGTAGCACCCTGTCCCCTGAGTAGCACCCTGTCCCCTGACTAGCACCCTGTCCCCTGACTAGCACCCTGTCCCCTGAGTAGCACCCTGTCCCCTGACTAGCAGCCTGTCCCCTGAGTAGCACCCTGTCCCCTGACTAGCACCCTGTCCCCTGACTAGCACCCTGTCCCCTGAGTAGCACCCTGTCCCCTGACTAGCACCCTGTCCCCTGAGTAGCACCCTGTCCCCTGACTAGCACCCTGTCCCCTGAGTAGCACCCTGTCCCCTGACTAGCACCCTGTCCCCTGACTAGCAGCCTGTCCCCTGCCTGCTCCCTCCTCTCTGTGTCCGGGCCTCGCTAGGAACACTGACCGTTCCCTCCTCCCTGCAGCTGGTACCCCCCCCGTCCCCCTAGAGGACCCCAGACACCAGGACGGATAGGAAGCGCTCTCCTCACACCCTCCTGAGGGGGTTCCCTCCTCCTGGAGCCCGTGGGGGACACACTAATCCAGTCCAGCCTCCCTTTAGAGAAGCACCGCACAAGACAAACAACTGGGACACAGGGTGGTTCTTCTGCCAGAGGCGAGCCAAGCTGCGCGCTAGTGGAGTGCTTTAGGCTTCAGGGCTGGCAGCGCCATAGGCTAGAGAACAATATGGAGAAATGTCTGCTTGTTGAAAGAGCCTGGTCAAACAGATGGTCACCAAATTAATGTTGCCTTTAAGGGCTAACATTGCAGGTAGTGCTTAGCAAAACCTACCATACCCCACTGCTGGTATTTCTTAGTCTAGCAAGTCATATCCAGTTATTTTAGCACAGTGATTGAGCACCCCTTCATTCCACTGCATGTTTGAACCTGTATTACTGTGCATGTGACAAATAAACGACCTTGACCTTGACCTGACTCACAGGCGCATGACTCCAGCAGGTCAGGAAGTGTAGACAGAAAGTTTTCTTATGTCTTCTTCCTCCTCTTGGCTTCCAACCAAAGATGCCATTTGCCCCTGTTAAGCTACGCCGACGAGACACCAGAAGAGGAGAAAAAACAAAAACACAAGTCTTTTTGCAGCTGTTAATGTTTCATCCCATTATTCACAGGCGGGGGACGGGAGGATGTCTTTGTGGGAAAGCTCTGGCTGGACTTGGTGGAACCACCATCATTAGTGCCTCTTCCCCTGGGTGGCATGTGTGGAAATTACTGCCCTCAATCAATAAACAAAGTCCAAGTGTTGAAATATTTATCCAGACACAACTCCATCTTTCTGGCATGTCTGAGCACTCTTCCTGCACCTTAAGGGTAATTCAGAAAGCCATGGACGGGTGATAGTACACCTTGAGATCAATGGGGTGCCACTCAATGGTTAAGTGCTGAGTGCTACAAGACACCATTAATACATTGTCGATAAGCAGGGAGGAAGCCGAGAATTCCCTAGAAGTCAGCGCAAATACACTGAAAAGATGTCTTTCAAGCCTTTCCGTTGTTTGTTTCTGTTTTGATCAACTCCTACAGTACCTTATGAAATATTTCGATCGGCTGCTAAGTGAAAATGTAAGTCAGTGTGGCTGTGGAGGGCTCAGACAGGGCTGGTCATTATAAACCGTGTTCTCATTCCAATAAGGGCCACAGATACAGTGCATCCCTACAAACATGCCGGCTTGAGGAACACTTCCTTTGAACTCCAACAACGCTTGTTAACTCACGTCATCTTTCCCATAGAGCATGTTACGTCCCATTAAAAGCTCTTTGTTACCAGGGCTAGCATCTCATTATGCTAGTGAGCTCTTTAATAGCGCTTACCTCCGTAGTAGAGTCCACGGAGAAGAGCTGCCCAGCGACCCTCAGCCTGGAGTTCTCCTCTGCTCATTACAGAGACGGAGGAAATTACTCTCGATTGTTAGTATTACATTTTCAAACCCAAACGATTGGCTCTGGACATTGCCTGACGCCTCACTGAACATGATGTGGAGTTTCAGGTTAGACAAGCCTAAAGACTCAATCATTCTTCATCATGTTCACTTTACCTGGCTGTAATATCATGGAATAGCCAATTAATGTGCCTTGTTTGGTGAGATAATTGGCTGGACAATGCTGCATAGTGATTGACTAACATGTGATCATAGTCAGATACAGTGTGACCCCGGGACCCAGATCACTGGTCTTAGGAGAAGAGGCCCCTCTGGGTCTAGTCAGATACAGGATGATCCCGGGACCCAGATCACTGGTCTTAGGAGAGGAGGCCCCTCCGGGTCTTTGGGTAGAAGGTACATGATTCTCCTACATCTGTCCTTCTTGTTGTGGGGCATCTAGTTAAGATAATTCATGTCTATAAAAGTCTAAAGAATGACTATGCCATTACTGAGGTGGATACGGCACCGTGTGTATGTGTGTGTGTGTGTGTGTGTGTGTTTGTTTGTTTATTTTAGATCCCCATTAGTTTGTGCATAGCAGCAGCTATTTTTCCTGGGGTTACAATATTTCCATAACCTTGTGACAAAACACTAAATCCAATCAACTCCACATCACAGTACAAACAATACACAGACACAACATAGTCACACTACACACACTACAATCATCTCTCTCATCACAATACACAGACAATACATGAATCCACTGGACATACAAAAACATTATATACATTTTATATTGAGGGAGCCTGGCGTACACAAGGAGACCATCTACTGGTTCAGCTAACCCACACCATCTACTGGTTCAGCTAACCCACACCATCTACTGGTTCAGCTACCCCACACCATCTACTGGTTCAGCTACCCCACACCATCTACTGGTTCAGCTACCCCACACCATCTACTGGTTCAGATACCCCACACCATCTACTGGTTCAGCTACCCCACACCATCTACTGGTTCAGCTACCCCACACCATCTACTGGTTCAGCTACCCCACACCATCTACTGGTTCAGCTACCCCACACCATCTACTGGTTCAGCTAACCCACACCATCTACTGGTTCAGCTACCCCACACCATCTACTGGTTCAGCTACCCCACACCATCTACTGGTTCAGCTAACCCACACCATCTACTGGTTCAGCTCCCCCACACCATCTACTGGTTCAGCTACCCCACACCATCTACTGGTTCAGCTACCCCACACCATCTACTGGTTCAGCTACCCCACACCATCTACTGGTTCAGCTACCCCACACCAGCAGCTCTCACAATCAACTTGAGTTCATTGACTGGAACCACTGGTTGGCAAGGAAACAGGGAAGGAGTGACTGGACACCTTTTTAAGGATATGTGAGCATTATTTTAGGGGGCTGTTCATGAGAAATTACCTAGAAATTACTTAGAAATTACGCAGAAACACACTTTATTTTAGGGGGCTGTTCATAAGAAATTACCAAGAAATTACCTGGAAATTACGCATTAGGAACACACTTTATTTTAGGGGGCTGTTCCTGAGAAATGACCAAGAAATTACTAAGAAACTATCACCTTATTACAAATTAACTTATGATAATTCTCTCCATTTGACATCATTACTTTGACATTACTGCTGCTTACTGTCACCTTATTTATATTAAATTACTTGATAAAATACCACCTTATTACTAGTATATTACCACCTTATTTCTAAGAAATTACTTGATAATTACCACCTTATTATGAGGAAATTCTAAGGTAATTTAAAAAAAGTTTCTTGATAATTACCACCTTATTATGAGGAAATTACTAGGTAATTTCAACCGTATTTCTAAGAAATTACTAGGTAAGTACCACCTTATTACTAGGAAATTACTAGGTAATTACCACCTTATTACTAGGAAATACTAGGTAATTTCGACCCCCTAAAATAAAATGTTACCGTAATTTTCTATAAAAAATAAATGGTGTCTTAGTTCTTATGACATTCTTAATGAAGACCATTAGTTAGTACAGTAATCTGTACTTCCAACCAAGATAAACAATCATGCATTTTAGTTACCTTTGTTCTCCACCCACAGAAAAGAGTGACTCCTGCTGCTTTATTTTGTATTAGTTGCAGCTTGTTTATGTGACCTAATGAGGTATTGGACCAAACTACTGAGCACTAATCCATACGAGATAAAACCAAAGCTTGAACTACTTGTTTGACAAGTTGTTGTGTTAAATATTTTGCACATCTTTTGATTAAAGACAAAGCCTTTCCCATTTTGGTTATCACTTTCTGTGTGTGTTTGTCCTGTGATAATTTATTATCTATGATTACTACCAACGGTTTGACTTCTTCCACCTGATTTATTAACACATTATTTATATTAAGATGAAGCTTAGGTTTTGAACTTAAAGAGTACTTTGTTCCCATAAGAATGCTGTTTGAATAAGTTTAGAATAAGTTTATTACTGTTGATCCACTCTACCACCAACTTCATGTGTGTGTGTGTGTGTGAGAGAGAGAGAGAGATGAGAGAGAGAGAGAGAGAGAGAGACAGTGTGTCCTGACCACATGGTGCTGTCTTGTACAGCCCGAGAGAGAGAGAGAGAGAGAGAGAGAGAGAGAGAGAGAGAGAGAGAGACTGTGTCCTGACCACATGGTGCTGTCTTGTACAGAGAGAGAGAGAGAGACAGAGAGAGAGATAGAGAGACAGTGTGTCCTGACCACATGGTGCTGTCTTGTACAGCTCAAGAGAGAGAGAATGAGAGAGAGAGATAGAGAGACAGTGTGTCCTGACCACATGGTGCTGTCTTGTACAGAGAGAGAGAGAGAGAATGAGAGAGAGAGATAGAGAGACAGTGTGTCCTGACCACATGGTGCTGTCTTGTACAGAGAGAGAGAGAG
>NC_140259.1:11134049-11144049 GCF_949987555.1 Borostomias antarcticus | reverse complement strand
CAATCACAGGTATCTATTATTTTATCTATATCTGTTTATTAGCGTTTGGAGCTGATGTGTATCTATTTAAAAAAAAAAATCTATATCTGTTTATTAGTGTTTGGAGCTGATGTGTGTCTATTATTTTATATATCTGTTTATTAGCGTTTGGAGCTGATGTGTATCTATTTAAAAAAAAAAAAATCTATATCTGTTTATTAGTGTTTGGAGCTGATGTGTCTATTATTTTATCTATATTTGTGTATTAGTGTTTGGAGCTGATGTGTTATTTACCAAGCATATTGAACAGATGGGTGCTGTCTCCCCCCTCCATAGTTAGGGAGAGATACAGTAGATAATCATATTTTTTAGTTGGTGCATTTATTTGTGCTAATCAACTGCCTTCACTTGTGTCTGCTTCTGACTTTCAGGACAACGTAAGGGCCCTGAATATATTCTCCCCCAGATGATTTTCAGTCACATGGTTGCTCCTGAGCTGCTTCGGTCTCAAAATGGCCACCCAGGAATAGCAAAAGCATTGTGTCTAATTACAGCAGGGCGCTTTTGATTACACTCTCGCCTTGGAAGCAAAACATTGTTAAAATACAATTCGCTTGGAGAGAAGCAAACAGCATGAGACACAGTAGACGTCTCTCAGCTCCTCCTAATGAGACAACAAATCAAAAGGTACCACAGAGAAATTCACACTTGAATTCCCTTAATTTCACACTTTATCAGAGGTGAAAGTCTTTTTCTCCATTAGTATTATTCTTCAAAGACACTTCCATCTCAGGCTGTTTTCTCATGTTTCAGAAATGAAGCGCGGAGAACCTCGGGGGGATTCATACAGGGGTCAGGATGGGCTGTATGTCTTCAGGACATGCTTCTCAAATCAAATGGAATAAGTCCAGGGAAAGATGGCTCAGGCGCTCAAAATCACTTCTCTGGTGGAACAACGACATACTGTACGTTTTGGTCTGCTGTACGTTCTGGTCTGCTGTGTTGCACTATGATCACAACTCTACTTTAACATTTGCATAACTCAAAAGTTTTGAATGAAAAAAATAATACCTCATTGACAACAATAATGCTACGGAAACGAAACATGCACTGATTCCCAGTGTGGAAACAGTTGGTTGGAATCCAATTAATGGTCATTTGTTCAGCTTGGATAGAATCATTGCTGGTTGCTGAATACATAAACATGTTGAATTACACAGGTCTTGTTTGGAGTGCTGACATTCTCATTACAGTCATGTCTAACTTTGTGTTTATCTGAACGGGAATAGAGTTATTACCCCTGTAAGGGTTACATTCTCCCTAGAGACAGATTCCTTCTTTGTAGATTCTATCTTTTAAATCCTGCAATTTTCTATGGTTGACCTTGTTCCATGCAGTCTGAGAGCAGGACTACGGTTTGCCTTCAGTAAAAAAATGTCACTTTGCAGAATGCTGATCAGTACTTTGCTTTTCTCCCTTCTGGAGGGAGAGTGACAGATATATCACTCACCGGCTCAGGCATATGTCTGTAAATATACTCTATACTGTGAATATTATGTGACATTACACTTTGGGAACAGTCGTCAAATGTAAACACCACATCGAATCACAAACATTCTTCAGAAGGTCAAAAAGAACATATAGTAATGTTTGTCAGTAAGTTTAAGAGAGAGAGAGAGAGAGAGAGAGAGAGAGTGTGTGTGTGCATATTTTCAGCAACCATGGTACTAGTATCTTCAATACTGTACTTTACCTATGTCAGAGTAAAGACCAGTTTAGATATTTTTTGGAAAGCTGAGATATCCTTCCTACACCATTTAAAGCTGTATCCATCACTCTTGTAGGTGTCTCTCAATCTTCAGTGTTCATTCAAATCTGAGAGTCCGATCCTCCACATTTGACCCAAATCAGCAAGCATGCTGGAGTCCTACGTGTATTTTGTGATGAAACATTTGGTGATTTCCTAGGTGTGGAGTTAGACTTGCCCGGTCAAACAGAGCCCATTCTCTGGGCTGCAACCAACGTCTGAGACCTCCAAGCACAAACGGGAATATCTGTACGTTTGGTGCATGGAGCAGTCTAGATATTGAAGTGGAGGTACAGTGAGCATATTGGGTGTAAGCTGTTTGTCTGGAGTCAACATGCGTGGGAAAAGCACACGAGGCCAAGGTAAACACCAGGATGTTCTGGGGCATAGTCTTCGTAATTAATGGAAAGCAGTCCGATCTCATGCAGATTACAGCAGCGGAGAACAGCAGCCCTCATGAATACTGATTCCACTGGCAGAGGAGGAAAACAGCTCATATCTACGCAATCTAACATGCTAGTTTCTCCTAAGAGGTCAGAAAAGAAGGTCAGAGGATAAATCATAATGGAACTATGGTCCTAAATCACCGTGGGACATCCCTGCACATGACCAGAGGTGGGACATCCCCGCACATGACCAGAGGTGGGACATCCCTGCACATGACCAGAGGTGGGACATCCCTGCACGTGTCCAGAGGAGGGACGGAGTGGGACATCCCTGCACATGACCAGAGGTGGGACATCCCTGCACATGACCAGAGGTGGGACATCCCTGCACATGTCCAGAGTGGGACATCCCTGCACATGACCAGAGGGACTGAGTGGGACATCCCTGCACATGTCCAGAGTGGGACATCCCTGCACATGACCAGAGTGGGACATCCCTGCACATGTCCAGAGGGACTGAGGGGGACATCCCTGCACGTGTCCAGAGGTGGGACGGAGTGGGACATCCCTGCACATGACCAGAGGTGGGACGGAGTGGGACATCCCTGCACATGACCAGAGGTGGGACTGAGTGGGACATCCCTGCACATGACCAGAGGGACTGAGTGGGACATCCCTGCACATGACCAGAGGAGGGACGGAGTGGGACATCCCTGCACGTGTCCAGAGGGACTGAGTGGGACATCCCTGCACATGACCAGAGGAGGGACGGAGTGGGACATCCCTGCACGTGTCCAGAGGTGGGACATCCCTGCACATGACCAGAGGTGGGACGGAGTGGGACATCCCTGCACGTGTCCAGAGGTGGGACATCCCTGCACATGACCAGAGTGGGACTGAGTGGGACATCCCTGCACGTGTCCAGAGGTGGGACGGAGTGGGACTGAGTGGGCACGTGATCCCTGAACATGATCTTTATTACACTCCTAACATTACTGTAGGACAAGTGCTTTTAAGTCTTCATACTGACATCTGGAAATTGCCGGAATATGTAATGTCCTAAGATGAAAAACTATAAGCGCTGCTGCCCTCTGTGTGTTCGTAAGGTTGTATATTTATGCTCTAGTTTAGGAAAGCGCTTTATTTATGATTGTGTGTGTTTGGCAGCGCTGGTAGTTCCCTGGTCCGTTGGCGTGTCTGTTGTATGTCCATCACCGCTGTAAATCCATGTTTATATTTCATTATATCCATTTTCAGTTTCTGGGTCACTGTGTTGCGCAACCATCACGACATCACCCTCAGCATACTGTTGTGATTGGCCCGTCCTCCCCTAGACCATAGGGCCAAAACCACTATAATACCACTATACCCCCTATAATACCACTATACCACCTATAATACCACTATACCACCTATAATACCACTATACCACCTATAATACCACTATACCACCTATAATACCACTATACCACCTATAATACCACTATACCACCTATAATACCACTATACCCCCTATAATACCACTATACCCCCTATAATACCACTATACCACCTATAATACCACTATACCACCTATAATACCACTATACCACCTATAATACCACTATACCACCTATAATACCACTATACCACCTATAATACCACTATACCCCCTATAATACCACTATACCCCCTATAATACCACTATACCACCTATAATACCACTATACCACCTATAATACCACTATACCACCTATAATACCACTATACCACCTATAATACCACTATACCACCTATAATACCACTATACCCCCTATAATACCACTATACCCCCTATAATACCACTATACCCCCTATAATACCACTATACCACCTATAATACCACTATACCACCTATAATACCACTATACCACCTATAATACCACTATACCACCTATAATACCACTATACCCCCTATAATACCACTATACCACCTATAATACCACTATACCACCTATAATACCACTATACCCCCTATAATACCACTATACCCCCTATAATACCACTATACCCCCTATAATACCACTATACCCCCTATAATACCACTATACCACCTATAATACCACTATACCCCCTATAATACCACTATACCCCCTATAATACCACTATACCCCCTATAATACCACTATACCCCCTATAATACCACTATACCCCCTGTAATACCACTATACCACCTATAATACCACTATACCCCCTATAATACCACTATACCCCCTATAATACCACTATACCACCTATAATACCACTATACCACCTATAATACCACTATCCCACCTATAATACCACTATACCCCCTATAATACCACTATACCCCCTATAATACCACTATACCACCTATAATACCACTATACCCCCTATAATACCACTATACCACCTATAATACCACTATACCACCTATAATACCACTATACCACCTATAATACCACTATACCACCTATAATACCACTATACCCCCTATAATACCACTATACCCCCTATAATACCACTATACCACCTATAATACCACTATACCACCTATAATACCACTATACCCCCTATAATACCACTATACCACCTATAATACCACTATACCACCTATAATACCACTATACCACCTATAATACCACTATACCCCCTATAATACCACTATACCCCCTGTAATACCACTATACCACCTATAATACCACTATACCACCTATAATACCACTATACCACCTATAATACCACTATACCACCTATAATACCACTATACCCCCTATAATACCACTATACCACCTATAATACCACTATACCACCTATAATACCACTATACCACCTATAATACCACTATACCACCTATAACACCACTCAAGAGTTGCACGTATAACCCTAACGCTAACCATAGACCATCAGCGGCTGTAGAAAGGCTACAATAAGTTGGATGTAACTTAATACTATAGCCTAGCTGTCCACATATTGCTGTGAGTTAATTACACTACAATTACACTACAATTACACTACAATTACACTACAATTACACTACAATTACACTACCGTGGCCAAAGCGAAGCTGGAACCTGGAGGCAGATCGATACGGCCGGAGCTAAGTTCTAGAATCCGTAGCTGCGTTGTTCTGTAAAAGACAGATTCAGAGGCTTATAAAGAGCTATAGGAATAAGCCTACTGTAACGCTGCGTTCACTTCACATTAGAACAATCAAACAGCTGATTTACAAGTTTGAGCTATATAGCATCTTATTGGATACTTAATTTAACATTGAGTTAATCAATGTGGAAATAAGAATAATGTCATAAATAATCCGCAGGATGAACTTAAACTGTATTCAATGTTTACAGCTACCCTAAAAAAGTAGGTACTTCAAATCATAACCCAAACAAGAGTAGACGCTTCAAATAATAATATTATCTTGTTCAAAGAAAAGTAACTGGCAAAAAGTGAAATAGCCTTTATTGAGAAGAAGCTTTGCTGTGCAACTGAGTTGTAGAAGTGTTGATGATAAACCAGTCGTAGACTACAGGACGGAGAGAACAACTCAACATTCACATCGAATGTTTCTGTTTTTCTTGAGGAGAACCGTAATGTAACCAGCAGACGGTTCCGCAGTGGAACTAACGTTTTTACAGGCAGTCATAATCCACGCAGTAATATTTCACATAGAACAATAGAGAGGCTTTTCCTGTGGTATATTGTGGCAGATACAATGGCAAGGTCGCAACTAAACGTTGTATATATATATATATATATATATATATATATTGACACAGCAGCACAGATTGACATTAGCCTACAATTAGAGATTAGAATAAGTAGGCTACAATTAGAGATTAGAATAAGTAGGCTATCTTTTTGGATTCAGTATTCTTTTAAAAGCAGGGAATCGCTATCCTGATGTAAAGCATTAGAATCAAATTCTTCCATAAAACGTTGGTTGAGTGTTGTATTATTTTGTGCCAGTCATGCTCAGCGTGTGTGCACAGTATGTGTACGTGTGTGTGTGTGTGTATGTATGTATATGTGTGTGTGTGCATTCACAAATGGTTGTGTTGTTTTTGAAGTTGAGGTTCCTGCTCAGAACCATGTCTAACAGATTAAAGAGCCCCCCCCACCCCCCCCCCCCCCGCACGGGATAGGAAAACATGTACAAGATTTATACAAGTTACAGTTACTTCACAGTAACCATTGCATGTCCATAGAGAGAGAGAGAGAGAGAGAGAGGGAGATAGAGAGGGAGAGAGAGAGAGGGAGATAGAGAGAGAGATAGAGAGGGAGATAGAGAGGGAGATAGAGAGGGAGAGAGATAGAGGGAGAGAGAGATAGAGAGAGATAGATAGAGATATATATAGAGAGAGAGAGGGAGAGAGAGAGATAGAGAGGAAGAGAGAGATAGATATATATATATAGAGAGAGAGAGAGAGAGAGAGGGGGGGAGAGAGAGAGATAGATATAGAGAGAGAGAGCCCTCTTTGAAGAGGCAGTGGGAATTAGTGTCCTTAAATACAGTAGCCTGTGTTTGTGCTAGTAAGCTAGCATGGTGCTAGTAAGCTAGCATGGTGTCAATCCTTCTGACAACCCTGACAACAAGCACACAGACAGACAGTCTCCTTCTTGCACCGTCTCCCACAACAGGTGACGATAAGCAGCCATGACGAATGCCTCGGATGGATTCACCAACATTTACGATGTGAACAGTCACACACTTCCAACTGACATTCATTCATTTACAATGTGAACAGTCACACACTTCCAACTGATATTCACCCGGCATGTTTCATTGCAGTAACAGGTGTCCAAAGCTGATCAAGTCAGAGCTGTTAATGTCCAACCCTAAAGTGTCTAGCGTGTTCAAGTCATGCGTGTCGGTCGGAGCCCATTCGGAAGCATGAGGCTTTTTGGACTGAAGACTAAAGCAGAGTTTGAGTAGACTGTTTTGTGTGAAGCCATTTTGAAAAAATGGAATTGCAGTTTCAGGGCTCAGAGAAATACAGCTCTGCAAAAAAAACAACAACAAAAAAACAAACATCTGTTCCTCAGGCCTCAGCGTACAGTCAGCTCAGAACAGTCTGCTGTGTGAGAGATGCTTCTTACTACAGTATAGTTTCCTCAGGAGAAAACATATTTCTTCCTAAAAAGGTCACCATAAATATTGTTGTGATTTACACTCAAATGTACACCTTTGACATTATAAAGGGTGTTTAGTGAGACAGACTAACAGCCCAATGAAGTGCGCATGAATCTCTCGATGTCCCCAATGAATGCAGGGGGATGAAATTCATGGTAAACTGTATTCCAGCACAGCAGACCTGCCATCCATCCTCAACTGCCATTCCACATGATCCTTTCCCACACGCTTCGCTCTGCTTCAGCTACGTCCCGCGGTGTGGTGAACTTATGACCTCTGTCGAAGAGGAGTGAGTTTCAAGGATAATACCCGCTGTACGATGATTGACGGCCGGACCTCGCCGCTCCTCGTGGTAAACCTCAGTACAGCACGACCTTCGCGCATACAGTGCTGAACGTGTGAAAGTCTAGGTTACAGAGGCAGTCTGTGCAACTGCTGTGAAAACGTTAACCGTTACTTTAAAAAGGGTTCATGAGGAATTCAAAAGTGTTTTACGTTCATAAAAATACAGTATACAGCAGTAACTGATACTAGCAACGTCTCGCCTCACTGGCAGACTGTTGTGTAAGGGATATTACACAAGGACACGTCAGTAAGAAATAGCTGTCTGTACAAGATACTTAGTTTTCTGAAATAATCGTTTGATATTAATTTCCAAAAATCAATCCAGCTACTGCGTGTTCCAGTAGTGATCAGTGGTTCATGCATTATTTGATAGCAAAAGTCCTTAACTGCCTAAAATGGGCCCGTAAAGATCCTGTACATCCTACGTTTCTAATGGGAAGTCCATATCTACTGGGCAGTATCCGCTGTTTTAAAAGCGTTACTTTGAGGGTGAAAAGTTTCAGTGCCTGGTTGTAATGTTCTCCAGCAGGTTCCCCTAAACGTTCTACCGTTCTACCGTTCAAGCCTAATCAGAAACAGCCAGGAGAAGGGAGTCGCCAAAGATAGCCCAAGATAGGTGCACGGCAAACACAAAACACATGGGATATTATTGATGGCATTTGCTTGGATAAGCTCCTATGTCCTGTGCTGGAATATGTTACTAAATCAACAAAACAATCTTGATACACAGGTAGCTATGGTCAGTTGATTAGACTGGTACAATATGTCTACTGTATGTGATGTCACTCTAGATAAAGCCTAGAGGTCACGTCCCACTGGGAAGAGAGGGTCAAGCCAATATCACAAGACTTTGTTGTCAAAGGGTCATGAATCCCTCTGTGTAATAACAGATCTGCCCATCTAATATGATGAATGTACTTACAGTACTGTGTAAAAAAAAAAAAAGTCCATTGCTTCTGTCTTGTGTGCTGATATTGTTGGATAGGAGTGCTTTCAGAAGCCCAGCTGCCCATCTGATCACAGTATTATCATTATTATAGTATACCATATTAAACTAACCAGCAAACTGCACAAACAATTTGGATTAACATTTACATAAAACATCAAACAGAACAGAAACATCTATCTATCCATCCATCCATCTCTCTATCTCTCACTCTCTTTTATCAAACAATACCATCCTATTTTATTCCCATGGGGCTGACCTCCGATGTGCCACACAAAGATCCTGTCCTGTTCTGAGCACTGCCAACGCACCAACACTCACAACACAACGTTTCACATGCGCTGCAAATGTTCAGTACTGTTTACATGTGCAGGTCTATATTGAAGTCCCACAGATGCCACTGAGGAATAGGATCTGATTCACACAGGGGGCTGCCGAGACGGAGCTCGTCTGTCAAGCGCAGCCTATAGCAACGACATCTGAGGCCACGGACAACATTGGCCAGACTGTCTGTCTCAGACGGCGTTTACAGAAGACATTCGCTGTGTCTTTGACAGCATACCTGCCCTCCTGTGTGAAGACAATAAATGGCTATTTATCATGGTTGAGATAGCCCTGACAGCCACTCTGCTCTACGAATTCAACAGCCTCCGTAGACACTGTGTATATTATGGCTTCCATTCAGGTGGAATCAATCTTTGAAGGAGCAGGACATTCTTTCTGAGAGCAGCAGCCAGACTGAGCTGAGATGAGCTGTAAAAGTAGCCTTCAGTTCAGCGCCGCCAATAGCCTTTGTATTGATAGCCAAGACAAAAGCGTGTAAAATAAGGAATAAAATAAAAAAGCTTCCTCATGCTGTAATAATCACATGACGCGTCAGATTGACCCCTCTTAACTAGAAAGGCTTGACTGTATGTATGATGGATTAAAGAGTAATACTTTTGAGAAAACAACTTCCTAAAAAAGATGTGACACAGCAATTTGTCTGTAGACTACTCCAACATTGTTTTTTTTGTTGTTTTTTGCTGTTTATGTTTTTGAAAGGTCAAAGGTCAAAGGTCTTGCTGTCTGGAATGTTGTTTGTAAATAGTAGCAAGCCTTTGGGTATGGGAAGAGTGTTCCAGAACCTGGACATGACCAACCAGCCAGAACCCAGAACTAGTCTGTGTGAGAGATACTAGTTCTCTCTTCTCTCTGGTCTCCAGTCCCTCATATTCAGGTGTGGTTTTTCAGCGCAGCTTTTCCTCCAGAATGATTAGAAAGTCTCTGCCCTCATTACCCAGGATGCAGCTGCCGTCTCCTCTTCAATATCAGCAGAAGCAGCCGAACACCGAGAGAAGAGCCCTCATCAGGTCCGTCTGAGACCCACAAGCTGTGAATCCAGCAGAAAAGAGCGTCCCGGTGTGGCGAGGGGGGCGTGG
>NC_140259.1:11096549-11131549 GCF_949987555.1 Borostomias antarcticus | reverse complement strand
CATAACAACGCTAGCCTCTCTATCCATAACAACGCTAGCCTCTCTATCCATAACAACGCTAGCCTCTCTATCCATAACAACGCTAGCCTCTCTATCCATAACAACGCTAGCCTCTCTCTATCCATAACAACGCTAGCCTCTCTATCTATAACAACGCTAGCCTCTCTATCCATAACAACGCTAGCCTCTCTATCCATAACAACGCTAGCCTCTCTATCCATAACAACGCTAGCCTCTCTATCCATAACAACGCTAGCCTCTCTATCCCAGTCCCGTAAACCCTGAATAAAAAGCCGACGTCTCTCCAGCCCAACTCTGTGGAGATGACAGTGAGAAGCGCTTGAGAGCCTCTGATTCCTCTAACCTCAGGTTAATAAGCGTCGTTCGTTTTGAGAGTTCCTCTTGTTGAGAGCGTGGCGGACACGTTGTTTGTGAATTCAGCTTGATGTTGACTGTGTAACACTGTGTGTGTGTTAAACTCCCACGCACGCACACGGGCCCCCGCGCTGTTGACATGAATAATAATGTGATGTCCTTGAGCATTTTCTGTGTAACCAGCAACAAGGGGCTGGTGTCAGTGTCATCAGATGTTGCTTGTATTACATGATTTCCAATTGTTGTGGTGTCAATGCAGTGAGCATGTCTGATGAAATGTAATTCAGAGTGGATATAATTTTGATAGTTCTGATGGCAATTCATTTAGACAACAAATATCACTTAACATGATTATAATTATGCCATTTTAATTAATGAAAACTTGCTGGGTAATGTTCAAATATTGTTGAATAACGTTACGGCTCTGTCGGCTTTGAATGTTCATGTCATCTCTACACCACAGTTCAATTAGCCATGTGGCTTCTTCTTCTACTTTTTCTTCTTCTTCTAATTCTAGAAGAAGCCATGTGGCTAAAACAAAGCTAGGAAGAGATGTGTGAAACTGCTCAGAAAGGACACTCTGAACATAATCAGGAGGCTGGGTAATATTTCATATTTCGGTGTTCATGTTTTGGTGTAATGGACTGAGTCCCTGTCTATTTAAATCCGTATCCTGATTTGAGATACAGCATTTTCTAGCTAGCTTACCTGCCTGGTTGTGAATAGTGAAGGACAAATGCTATTGATAGCCAGGCAGATGGTCTCGCCAAACCTCTGCTGGCGAAGGTCTTGTTGGAGACTAGTTTGAGGGGCCACATGCCCACGCCGCCCAAAACTGTTTTTCGCCAATGCATTGCATATGATGACATGATTGTGTTGTACAGACGTTGAGAGGTTGGTTGGGTGATGAATCCAGGCGTTCTACTGCAGGTACTAGTACAGTGTAGTGAACTGTGACAGCTACTTCCTATCAATGAGCAGGTCGGTAAAATAGCCACCAATGGTGAAAACACAACACAGTGAACATGTGTCCAGGACGCCCCCTCCTCCTCACTCTGAACCGATCCTCATCAAACGAGCCCCCATGAAAATTGGGCAGAATCAGAAGTGTAACGGATCTAACCTCATCCCTGTTTCTGGGCGGAAAGTGGGGCGGTGGTTTCTACGCCCTTTAACCCCTCCCTGCTCGGCCAGCACCGGGCCGCTCCCATAAGCCCTTAGTAAACCCCATAATGAGGCCCAGACTGGAAGGTCCACTAATCCTCTTCTCTTCCTTTAATGCGCATCCTCTCTTTATGTCCTGGGAGGGCAACGGAAGCACAAGCTAGTTGATCAGCGCTCATATTTGGTTTATGATGCTGATCTGCACAGTGGTATTACCACCCTGGTTCTCTCATCCAAGATGAAGCAGACTCTATCTGGACCGGTCTTTCTCACACTGTGTACTTCCAGGGCCATCAGGAGCCATGTTCAGTTGGGGCTGAACCAGAAACATCTATCACAGTAATGGTGTTAGTAAACTCAGCCTTATCCTAATGATCTCACACACACCGACTGCTGCAATTTACTTGTTTAATCAAATGGTGTGCTTTGTTTAATTAGCTGAATTTGTACACAAAGAGGAGAGTTCTGGAGATATGTAAACAGGAACATCCTTTGCCTCAGGACAGGGGGAATTAAAAAAAACAAATTAACAAGCCAGTGCAGAATTTGTACCCAAATGGACAGCTCAAAATGACTCCTGCACAGACCATTGCAAATGAATCTCAAGGAATCTATCCATCTCATCTCAGTACATTTTACAACTTTGTACTTCACATTCAAAACCAATGGTGGTTGTAATCTGAAACCTTTAGTGAGTTATGGAACACAGACTTTAATGAAGTCCCTCTAGCCTACAAGGCAGCCCTGCAGCAGTAGCTCTGAGCAGGAGAAACTCCTCTAGTACACAATACACCCGTAAATACACAACACACCCGTAAATACACAACACCCGTAAGTACACAACACGCCAGTAAATACACAACACACCCGTAAATAACAACACATCCGTAAATAACAACACATCCGTAAATACACAGCACATCCATAAAAACACATCCGTAAATACACAACACATCCATAAATACACAACACACCCGTAAATAACAACACACCCGTAAATACACAACACACCCGTAAATAACAACACACCAGTAAATACACAACCCATCCATAAATGTTATATTGTAATGTAAGATCTAAATGACAGTCGGACCACCTGCTATATTAAAGCACAAAGTCAATCTCACGTTTGCTAGAACTCAATAAAGCAGCCTGTATATTGTCATTATATAGTCTTTTGGAACCACTGCTCAGTCACTTTTCCATTTACTCTTTGGAAATGAACCCGTTGGCTTTGGTAGGTTAATTGCATGTGAACCCTGTCACACATAATCTACCTAGACTTCCCATTCAGACGTGCTTTGAGAAGTGAGCACTGGAAGTCACTGATCTTGGACTCTTGAAGTCAGAGACAATTTTAGAAAAAGGGCTAACTTCCCATTATTCCACCATTAGCCTCGTTCATAATTACATTGACCTCTCTGGACCCGACCATTTAACTATTTCACCTCAGGTTGACATCTCACTCAAAAATTAAAACTAAGAACTAAATCTTAAAAACGAAATATTGACTTCTGTCTGTCTGCTCAAGTACTAAACACAACTCCTTAGTTTGGGGGCTCTTTTAATCACAATGTTGATGTAATGTATCTTGACATATTTCCAAATTGCAATTTCACCCCTCGAGATATCTGTCTTGTGTCCCATTTCTTAGAAAAGTAATCCAGCTAATATTGCAACTTTCAATGGCTGAGGCCACTACTAGCGTAGTCCAGCGCACTGGAAGGGCGTGTCCTCAATCTAGG
This sequence comes from Borostomias antarcticus, assembly GCF_949987555.1. NCBI lineage: Eukaryota > Metazoa > Chordata > Actinopteri > Stomiiformes > Stomiidae > Borostomias > Borostomias antarcticus. Next base: position 11,128,265 of record NC_140259.1, on the reverse strand, counting down.
GCAGGCATGCAGGTGATACACTTGCATACTACAGTACAGTTCCTCAATCAAGCTCTCAATGTAGTCTGCTAGTGTCAAATGAGACCAATTACACTCCTTTCCAATCAATCCCCCCCAGCAACTGAAGCAACATCAAACTCATTGATTGAGAGCCGTGCTCCAGCGATGTGAGGCAATCAGCCCTCAGGATTACACTCAACCACATCAACATTCTGCAGGGTGACCTGGACACACAGACAGACACAGCTAATAGATAACGCACACTAAGACTTTGCCTGTAGCATCCATCAAGAAAAGTTATAATTTGTATTTAGGCTAAGTAGAGGTGCAGACATCTACTTAGAGGACTGTGTGTGCACGAGGACATGAACACTGACAGAACGCACACGCAGGCCTAGGAAGTACATGGTCTGCGTTAGATTGTCTATTGAAAATGGAAAACCTTGAAGGTTCATTGTTACATATGCTCCTCATAAACCGTGTTTACATATAAGTGCACTGTTGCAGCTGGCTCATCTTTACCGATTTTCACTTGCGCATATCTGTGGTTGAGATTAATCAAATGTATGGTGGGTAAGTGGATTAGAGCGGGGCTCGCTTGCCCATAATCAGCTTTTAATGCACAGCGAGCCGACAATTACCTTGATACCAGGTGAGGCAGTGGAAGGGTTAATGGCCTAATCATTTTTATGAGGATGAGTTCAATCAGTAAGCTTGCGGGTAGAGACTATTAAAGATTACACGTGTATTACAATGTCGTACCAATAACATTTCATTGCTTTGCAGAAATGTGTCATGGGCCATTTCCTCAACATTCTGTCGGTGGGGCAATTGTCACAAGTCAACCTTGTCACTCAAAAGCAATTCTCCTGGCTGTACAAAACTAGTCGTTTCTGCAGGAAGGACGCCCACTATGGGTATAGCAAACCTGTGTGTTCTTGCTCAAGGACACAGCATGCAGTGTGACCATTGTTATTAAACTGTTGCAAAGATAAACCTTCAACCCTCAGGCCACGACTGGCTGGGGAAATGTTTAGACTGTTTTATGAAGCGTACCTGTCGGAGAAAGCACTAGACGGTCTAGAATGACGTCTGAAGAATAAAGTTTAATTTCAGAATCTCCAGCCGATGAATCCATTTTAATATGCGGAGGCTTTATTATGCGTTAGATTAGCAGCTTTGTTATACTGCATTTAGCGAAACTAGGCATAGACTTGAAAATTGGTTGTTTTTCGTTTCATTTGTTGTTGAATAACCAATAAATAATTGAAGGCCCTTATTCTCCAAAGTAATATATAAATAATATCAATATTACTATTAGGCAACTGTAGCACATTTAAACATCATTGTCTCTAAGGATTTGTAATGTATGAAGGTCCTTCCTTCCTCTGTGCCATCAGTTACCTGAGGCTAGGGGATGTAAATACTAAATGAAGTCTCTTCGCTCCGCAACTTCAGGCGAGGCACGGACGTCAACGCCGGGCCAATCAGCAGAGGCTAATCAGTCACACCCCGTAATGACTTGTTTCATTTGTCCAGAATTCAAGGCAGAGATCACTGACGCGTTCAAGGTGACGCCCCTCTATCCGTCGCAATGGCTTTTATTCGGCGTTTGGTGGCGCGGCCTGTTGGTTTGGCTGGCTTTTGGCTAACCCTGAAATGTAACACTTTCCAATAGTTCATATTACAAATGGATTATACTGGGTTTACATTATAAGCATTTATAAATTAATAGTTAACATTTTATGAGCCTCATTGTAAACCATGTATAAACATTACACATTAGTCAAAACACTGGGATAGCTGCCATCAGTATGTTTACCAAGGTGTTATAATTAAGCAATAACACGAGAGGGAACGCGTTATTGTGGTTATTGGCATGGCTGTGCTGTGACACGAACGGCTAGTGCTCAATTTCCTATTGCTTTTAAATTGCATTGCTTTCAGCCCTCTGCAATCTCATAGTCCCCTATTGTTTGCCATTAATAGGCAGCTGAATGCCAGCTGGACTAGTCCATAAGATAAATGGAGCAAGCTAGCTAATAAACAATCAACTTTATAAGCGTGTGTCCCAAAGTGCCTGTCCCCTTTCAACAACAACAAAAAAAACTTTCCAGTTTTAGTATGTTGATTGCTCACAATCACGTGACATGATATGTCAAAGCGGAGGGATACTTTTACCAGTGATTTACCCATTGGTATATTGCAGTTATTGGCACGGCTCTGAATGCCTCTTGGCCGATCACAATGCACAGTTGGAACTAGCTGCTGTATAACAGTTTATAAATGGTTCATCATGTATTTGACCTGTTCAGAAATTCTACATTTGATCCAAGATAAAATATACACCTGCCTCACTCAAAGCCACAATGACATGAGTAGAAACGTTATACCTGCATTTACAATCTGGATTATCACAATCCTGTTTTCATCAACATGATGCCTGGATGTTACATCATACAGATGTGACCAATAAAGAAACATCTGTAATAGATGTCCTCTAATATACGTGTCATACTCATGCGCTGTAAACTGACTCTCCACTATTAGATCGACTGTCAAACAAGACTCACAGGACTTCCTGTCTGAGGAGCCAGAGGCCATTATGTTTTAAATGCACTCTCAACCCAGGCTGCACGAGCAGAATGGCTGTGGGTGTGTTGGGAACGAACGTAGAAAATGGCGGTTATTTCTCCCTGAAGCTCAGCCTAACAGACCGCCAAGGTGACCCAAAACACGCCTCCAAGGAAAGCAACAGGGACAATAAAAGGGAGGATAATACAATTTTAAATAAGGCGACAGAGATGCCAGGAACCATGCAAACCTGGTTGTAATGGACACATCCAATCAGGCCAAATTGTCTGTAATAGCACAGGAAGGAACATCTGAGGTAACTGGTATCAGATATTAATCCCATCTAAGCCAAAGTAAACCCCTGTGTTAAACAAAATAACTTAAATCCCCTGAAATTGTGCAAAGCTCTTTTTGTCCTCCAGATTAACCTCCTCATACCTGTCATGGGGAAAGAGAAAAGTCTGAGGATATTTCTTCTGTTTGTCTTTACCTTTGTGTAGAATCACTTAATAATTATTCCCCTGTACGATAATTCATATGAGCAAGACAAGGGCTGTCTAAACGGACCAGTCGATTCACAGTGAATTCACTCCAGGAAATGTGGCGCGCCATCTTAACCCTCGCACTCACCGGGGCTTCCATGACCAGCTCCTTCACTGTGGTAATCCCCACCAGGCATGTCCTCCCATAGCTAACATCTGGAAACTTGGCTCAGTGTTTTCAGCTTCACTCTGAGCCATGATTGGTGGGTTTCCAAGGGCGGCGGGCCTGGGAAAGGAATATCTGTGTTGCTTCACTCATGTGTGAGCATGACCATTTTAATTGGTTTTGATTTTCATTGCCAGTATTCAGGTATAAAGTTTTGGGGAGGAAAAAAAAAAAACGTGTTCATCCTGCTGCATACTTTTACAGAGATTTCACCAGCAGTGCTTAAATATAGCTTTGGGGTTGTGTAAAAAACATCTGTCCCCATAGATGATGAGAAGTCCGACCATGTGAATGTATACTGTAACTGTATTTGGAAAGAGGGCAAGCCTATGACCAATCCCGTGGGTGATATTGAGATTCATGGTACTCTGCAACAATAAATAATGTGCCATGATTTACTTGAAAATAATAATAAAAAATATTGAAAAAGATAAATGAATTTGGATGATGGAGACAATCTATCTTCACCGCTCTGCTGCACTTGTTTTGCAGAGCCCGCTCTCTCGCTTTTACAAATACAGGTCTGCAACACTCGCTTGAACCCAGAAGGACAATCCGGCCCGGCTTCAGTAGCAGCGCGGTTCATCAGTCATCTGGGCGGGATTTATATCCTACAGAGACCCATACATCTTACAGGGGGTCTGACTCTGGGCTGGCTGCGTTTACTCCATGTTATTTATGTTAGCCAATGAGAATGATCGTATGCCTAGCCAATGTTACTCTATTCATGGGCCATTTAACATTTCTTAAGAACAAGTTTGGGAAAGATTAACATCAAGGCCCGTTCGATGGACATGTGTCCAGAATTGACTGAATTGAGCAAAGGAAATATTTAATTTGAAGCGGGGTCTATATTTTAGCCACTGTGTCCTTTGTACTGGCATGTGGGTAATGAGAAATATTAATTCAGGTGAACCAGGATGAAGACATGCTCAGGTCAACCAGGATGAAGACATGCTCAGATCAACCAGGATGAAGACATGCTCAGGTGAACCAGGATGAAGACATGCTCAGGTCAACCAGGATGAAGACATGCTCAGGTGAACCAGGATGAAGACATGCTCAGGTGAACCAGGATGAAGACATGCTCAGGTCAACCAGGATGAAGACATGCTCAGGTGAACCAGGATGAAGACATGCTCAGGTCAACCAGGATGAAGACATGCTCAGGTGAACCAGGATGAAGACATGCTCGGGTCAACCAGGATGAAGACATGCTCAGGTGAACCAGGATGAAGACATGCTCAGGTGAACCAGGATGAAGACATGCTCAGGTCAACCAGGATGAAGACATGCTCAGCTCAACCAGGATGAAGACATGCTCAGGTGAACCAGGATGAAGACATGCTCGGGTCAACCAGGATGAAGACATGCTCAGGTGAACCAGGATGAAGACATGCTCAGGTGAACCAGGATGAAGACATGCTCAGGTCAACCAGGATGAAGACATGCTCAGGTCAACCAGGATGAAGACATGCTCAGGTCAACCAGGATGAAGACATGCTCAGGTGAACCAGGATGAAGACATGCTCAGGTGAACCAGGATGAAGACATGCTCAGGTCAACCAGGATGAAGACATGCTCAGGTGAACCAGGATGAAGACATGCTCAGGTCAACCAGGATGAAGACATGCTCAGGTGAACCAGGATGAAGACATGCTCAGGTGAACCAGGATGAAGACATGCTCAGGTCAACCAGGATGAAGACATGCTCAGGTCAACCAGGATGAAGACATGCTCAGGTCAACCAGGATGAAGACATGCTCATAAAGCATCATCATCATCATCATCACATGCTGTGGACAAGGACACTGTCTGCTTGGATGGTTCAGATCAGTCACCTGGCACAAGGAGACAGGAGCAGAATGTTCACTTCCTGTAGGAGCTAATATCCAACTACCCCTCCACTCTCATTTCATCAGTTAATATCAGAATAAACTAGAAATATGTGAACTTGAATCTGTGTACTGTCCTCTAACTGTGAAATATGATGTAAAAATCTGTTTCTTATATGACAGCCAGACTCATTAACAGACTTCTTTTTCCTTATCCCTCCTTTGGAATATATTGCACAAAAAGTAAAAGCACATGAATTTAAATAGTTCCCGAAGAAACTCACACTTTTACTGTGCTAATATAATCAACACTCACCGTTTGGATGAGCTTGGCTGTCCTCATTCCTACTGACTCTCAGCTTTGCCAACACGTCTTATGTAGACTGTACACATGCCAAACTCCTTTTCCCCTTTACAGTTGACTAGGCCCTCTGCGTTCCTTCTCATAAATCCTGCCTGAGATTGAGTGAACGTGGTACCCAGGGCTCCCCTGGGTGAAGCTGGCATGTGCCCAGCCCCGCTGCTGATATCACCCAATCAGAGTGCAGAGCCACCAGCCAGATGGCCTTCACACTTTGATGGCACTCTTCCTCAGCCGAGCCGCAAGCTTTCATCAGCCAGGCCAAGCCGTCACCGATGAAGACACTGAATGTGTGAGGTTTTCAGAGAATTGCCCCTGATTGATTTAGGGAACGTTAGCCTATACTATTTTGGTTGTGTTGGTTTCTAGTGTGAGAGAATACAAGTTTCAGTCCTGCTGAACGGTGAAAGGGTTTTTTGTGTTGTCAGCTTTAACAAGCTCAAAAGTGCCCGTGCTTTTCAATGTATAAGTGTTCACTGGGTACGTAATATGTCCTTCACTGCAGCTATAGTACACCATATAGTTTGCATGAGATTTATTACTCTCTGAGCTATTATTGGAGGAAGTGGGCAATGGAAGAGTTTACTGGCCACATAGAAAAAACAAATGTATTCTATTTTCTGAGCAAATTATGCTTCTGTCTGAGGTTAGATTCTAAGGACATACGAATAATCACATTATATCTCAATGGCAGTGCTTTTGAGGAATGACAAAGGCATCTGCAGTGGAAGAAATGTTCACTTCGGTTTGGCTATGTGCAGTGCGTTGTGCAGGGACTAGGTTGAGCTATTGTGCCTCTAACCTGCTAAGATCCAACAAATGTATTTGTTTCTCAGAATTTTGCAATTTTACATCAGCCCCAAACTCAATTTAAGAAGATTAATTGAAAACAAAATAAATCTGAGTATTCAATTAAATCAGTCAGTCTCAAGGGGTCAGTGGGAAGGGTTAGAGCCGATAACAAGTACATCATTATGGCCTCACTGTTAAGCCTCTGATACAATAGAAAACTTTAACAATCCTAACAGATTATGAAATGACTGGGAGTATACACTAGACGACTGGGAGTATACACTAGACGACATTTAATGACTGGACGAGTTTACACTACACGATTGCATCCAGAATCTGCTAAAAAATATCAAACATGTTTGATATGCTCCGACTCGGATCAGGAGAAGTCTGTTCTCATCATACACTTGCCGATTTAAATCTGTACCCCTCATACACTTACAGATTTCTGTGCCAAATTCGCCACTCCGACTACCCCCAACTAGTGCAGACTGCTGCTGACTAGGACAGACTCGGCAGGATTGTGAATCGTGTATAAAATCGGGCATAATATCTTGTAGTGTCAAGTTGGACCATGCTACAGTCTTCCACCGAGTTTCATGAATGAGGATCCATCTAAATAGTACCAGAAGAAATGTCTCTCTCGATCACCACAAGACTCTCAACTTAGGAAAAGTCTCCAGGAAGACTATAGACTGCCCTTAATCACAGAGTGGTTTCCTCAGTGTTTACAAAGAGATCTGAAAAGCTTTGATTACAGGATGAGCATATCCCCTGTATCTGTCACATGGGGCAACTCTGCAAAACTATACATTACATCATCTCTGCTCACAAATTCAGTTATTCACTTGATTTCAAAAGCCTTTTTCCCTGCAACATCGCAATTCTGATAGGATAATTAAGTATACTGAGCATAACAAGCCTTCTTTTTAGGATCTTCATCATTGTTTCCGACTGAAACTGAGAAACACATTACTGGTTCTCTTCACAGATGGATTCTGCATGTGAACATTGACTACGTTTACATGCACACCATATTCCGATTAAGGTCAATATTCTGGTTAATGTAATATTCTGAATAAGGTGTTTATATGCGCTGTAGCAACTGGAATATTCCGTTTACATGTTCATTTGCATATTCCCGTGGTTCAGCTGGAACATCAGATGAATCCGCCCGGAAATAGCTGTTACTATAGTAACGTTAGTGTTGGTAGCTGTAGTTGTGGTCGTCAGCGTCCTACAGCCAAATGAACCAAGATGGACAGCTATAGGACATGTATGCTGTGTTCATGTTTATGTAGTTATGTGATCCATTCTGTTGTAAATCAGATTATAACCTCACTCTCAAAGTGAGTGAGGCTGTTTTCCAGTGGTGAACCTTAACATATTATGTGAATATTATACATGCTGTATACATACTGTTATACACACTGCATACACTGTTATACTGTACACACTGTATACATACTGTTATACACACTGTATACATACTCTTATGTTTTTTTTAGGATTAGGGTGAGGGTTAGGGTGAGGCCGATATTAAAGTTTCATCAAATGGTGCACTCTCAAGATATAGCCCGTCGCTGCTAACACACTCAATTGATACATAGGTGCATAGACAAAATCTCTCAAAAACATCATAAACTCTCGTTTTCAAAGACAGGAAACTCACTGAAACTCACAGTGTCTGTTGATGTTGACAAAAAATGACCCTAAAATATGCTTCCATCTGAAAACTCATTGTATATGATCATAAATGGCCTTTTAACATGGATTATAATGCTACATTCTGAACCTACATTCTTGTGCTCTTCTGTATATGGTCATGGCCTTGAAATGCCTTGAGATGTAAGCACAAGACATTGCTAAGAAGACTTTTAAAGTATGAATAATGTGGAAAGTATGAAACTGTAAACTGTATTAAATTGAGGTAAATGGTCTGTAGCAGTTCAAGGTATGCCTCGGCACTGCAAAAAAGAGAAGAGAACGGAAGATGCAATTAAAAAAAACCTCCTGACACATTGACAGTATAATGGGTTCCATTAGAGAAAATTAATTTTAATTTACAATTAAGGCAGTTGCGATTCTCTGCAGAGATACTTCAATAACAATTGTAACAAGATATTCCTTAATGCATGAGTGAAATCATATTCTCCAAATGGAATATAAAGCTGTCACACAGCACGCCTGAGCGCCTGGTTGCAGTTGCTGGTAGAAGTCACTTTTTCTTCTATTCGAACCTTCATGGGTCACTTCCTGATTAACATCCCTCCTCATTAATGATCCCTTCATCTGAAATATCATTGAAAGACTCTGACAGTGTGTGCGAGCGTTTTTGACATATTACAGCGCAGTAATAGGGATTGTCAGTCAAAATTCGTTGGACTTTTATCGTACTCCCCTCAACAAACGTCTTTTTGTGCAGCCCCGAGGGCACAGGGAGAGTTTTAAGATGGAAACGTTCAGTGACTGGGGACGTGACTGGGAAAAGAAGTCATTATTTTCAGCTACTGGACATGTGCCCAGATATGTTGAATCTAAGCCTATTAGTGCTAGATCAGGATGGGGAACTATCAAGGTCCCATCTTTTTACAGAACCTCTTTATCAGAGAAATGACTCCATGCTGTAGAATGACTGATGAGCACCTCTCAATATGGCGGGGCTTGAAGTCACACTCTTCCGCAGTCAGGATAGCAAGCAGCCACAATAAGCACTGGGATGCTGTTGCCAACAAGATGAAGGGCCGACTTCATAACCTTAACCCAGGCTGAGCTGTCTTTGAGTTAGCAGATCACTGAGTAGCAGATCACTGCCAAACATGACGATGGCAAATCCCCTCCCCTTCATCAGCATCCTATTGATTTCATATCCCAAAACTCTCAAACTGCTGTGCCATTAAACTTAGCTCCATTAAGTGCTTTCTAAACTCCCTGGCATCTTTGTAACTCACTTCCTTCAGGAGCCTCCATCTCTCCATGTGTTGCCTGAAGGGACGGCCCGCGGGACCAGGGCTCCCATTGCAAACAGGAAGAAGGGGTCACATGTGCTAATGACTGACCCACTTCACTGGCGAGGTGTCAAACCTGGGCCGTCCATCTGGCACGGCCACTCCCAGACCTTGGAATGATGCTTACTTCTCAGGAAGAAAGAAGCAAACATTGTTTAAGTCATTACTTCCACAAGATTCAGCCTGGAAATAATTGTGTTGTGTTATGTTGATGCAGGTAGTTATGCGAGCCATTCTGCTGTAAATCAGAGAGTGATGTTTTAATCATGAAAATGAGTGAGGCTCTGTTTTCCAGTGTTAAACCTTGACTATATTACAGTATGTGAATTTTAAAGTAGGTACATTATTTTTCCCCCCTCTATATTAAAGGCAGGGGTTGTCGAATTAAAATTAATTTATATATTAATATTTACATATAGTCTTAAAGGAATTAATTAGGTGCTTTTTAATATATTACATTAGTTCAACATTCATTCCTGAGTTATTGCAGTATGTTCTTCTCTGCGTCAGCAATTCATATTAAATGCATTAAATATGAATCGTCTATTCCACATATCAGGAAAAATGAGAAGTCAATTTGGGGTGATACATCACTCATCTTTTCATACATGCTTTCATATAAAAAATCATCTGAATAATATAATGAAATGTAAGGTGATTAGTTATTTTTAGTTATTAACAAAATGTGTTCTCTAAGACTCTTGTAGGCATTTCTCTTGGATTTCCCTCTCCACTCTCTTCAACTGTCTCTGTTATAAAACAGTACTCGCACAAAAAATGGACAAAGTCACAGTAAAGGATTATTGAATTATTGAACTCAATCCAACTTTCCAGACCTCCGAAGTCTAGGAAACACAGAATCTCACAATCAAAGCCATCGATCAGCGTTTCTTTTACCAACTCTTATGAGCACAACATACTGAGTTCATCACCACGGTGATAACCCACTTAGTCAGAAACAGTGTTGTGACCACTGCCCCCCCTGGCAGGCGCGTGGGGTTCCTCCACCAGGCTAAAACAATCCTAACTCAGGCTGTATTTACCCCCTCAGAGGACAACGCTTGACAGGTGATAAATGACCACGGCTGACAGTCATCAGCACACGCCGGCCCTTGTTTAGCTTGACTGTAAGTGGCGCCAGGACATGGAAATAAGACTTTGACACATCCCACATGCAGAGAGCCGAGGAGCCTTGCTTAAACACTACATCATGGTATGGGGCACAGTTGAGGAGTCATATTCCTAGCATGGGTGGTACTAGTGATCCATGTTGAGGCAGGGTGGGGATACATGGGTGGTACTAGTGATCCATGTTGAGGCAGGGTGGGGATACATGGGTGGTACTAGTGATCCATGTTGAGGCAGGGTGGGGATACATGAGTGGTACTAGTGATCCATGTTGAGGCAGGGTGGGGATACATGGGTGGTACTAGTGATCCATGTTGAGGCAGGGTGGGGGTACATGGGTGGTACTAGTGATCCATGTTGAGGCAGGGTGGGGATACATGAGTGGTACTAGTGATCCATGTTGAGGCAGGGTGGGGATACATGGGTGGTACTAGTGATCCATGTTGAGGCAGGGTGGGGATACATGAGTGGTACTAGTGATCCATGTTACGGCAGGGTGGGGATACATGGGTGGTACTAGTGATCCATGTTGAGGCAGGGTGGGGATACATGAGTGGTACTAGTGATCCATGTTACGGCAGGGTGGGGATACATGGGTGGTACTAGTGATCCATGTTGAGGCAGGGTGGGGATACATGGGTGGTACTAGTGATCCATGTTGAGGCAGGGTGGGGATACATGGCACTAATTCAAATATGCCTTTGATGTTTGCTTTAAACCGACAATGGGGGGGGAACCGAAAAAGTCAGCTATGATGCACAGATATGTTTTAGTTAAACCTTTATTTCACCAGGTACTGTGAAACAGTAGCTCATTGAGATTAAACATCTAGAGATGTGGCCAAGAGATCAGCACAAAAAAACAACATTTAGGTTACATACAAATAAAGGGAGCGTCTTTTTTCCCCAGCTCGGTGCCAACACGTGAAACAGTAATCTGCAGAACATCTTGTGATTTCTGATAAGATATGCACGAGCAAACCTGTAAACCTTCTATAGTTCCATTCCCTTCTCTTCATGCAGCCACAACAAACTATTCTATATGGAAGAGGGCAACAGCTTGAGGAAAACCGGGTTAGACCATTTAAATTAATTCTTGTGACCTTTGAAAAGTCTAGGGAACAACATAGTGAGATGGAACGCCTACGCCTGCTTACAGAGCCACTTCTCCACACCTTCCTGCCACAGAGAGCATGGAGTCAACCCTCCTTCATCCAGGTACAGTACGCTCATTGTAAGCAGTTATAATGAATGGCTTTGAGTAGGAGGTCCAACATTATACTAGGATAGTGGGAGCACCCACCTCCCTTGTTCTCTGTAGAGCGCATTGTGTTGCCTCTGGGTATGAAATGCACTATACAAATAAAGCTTGGATTGATTGATTGATTGATTGATTGATTGATTGATAGTGGGAGCAGTATTATACTCCATTGTGTACATTTCTTTAAGTTTTGCAAGCTCATTCTCTGACTGATGTTTTTTATTTAGCCTCGCCCATCTGTGTCTAAATGACACGGTTTGACACTGTGCAATACATACACCAAACTTCATTCTAGCGTACAATACATACACCCAAATCAGAGTTTGTGGTTGGTTGTTCACTGGAAACACATGATTCAAGAGGGGTATATATTTGCTAGCACTTTTGGGGTGGGCAGGGTTGAGGCAAACAACTTTGATGAGACAACACAGGGTGCAAAACTAGCTAGCAAAATAACTACTCAGACGGCGCTTAGTGGGCACGCTACGCTTATCGCATTACCCAAAGAGGTATGAAAAAACTGGAGACGGTGTTAAAAATGGCATTACAGTCAATGGAAATTGCTCCCCCAGCGCATGACGCCAGCTTGCGTAGTGGCCAAGCTCAGTATTGCAGGCTTTGGGGGCAAAAATCATATTTCCCATTGCCCTTAATGAAAAAAGAAATAGCTCGAGAAGGAAACAATTTTTTTTCTGTATCATTCTAGGTAAAAAACTAAGCTTTTAGCCATCAAGTTTTGACCCATTGCACTCTCTTTTTTTTAGAAGCCACCGGGAGCCGTATGAACCAGGTATAAAATGGCTGTGTGGATGCGCCTCGGGGACACCCAAGCATGCGGGCAAGAATGATACCCAGAAACAAATGTGTTTCCTTCCTTTCTTTCTTCATTATGGGCAATGGGAAACAGGCTTTTTGCCCCCAACACCTGCAATACTGAGCTTGGCCACTGGGGCCACATAGCTTCAGAACGCCAAGCCGTTCCTGGGGGCTTGGCGTTACCCCTGCGCAGGCACGCCTGCCTGGGCCGATGGTGCTTGTGCTGGAATTGCACAGTGCTCCCTGCCTGCGTGCCTCTACGCCTGCCTGACTGCTTAAGAGGAATCAGGGAGAGAAAACCGCCAACCGTCATTAAATCTGAATAAATATGAATGGTAGTGAATGGCAAGAGAAAATTATTTATTGATCCCGATTGAATTGTGCCATGATCATCACATATGATGTTTGTTAATTTAAAACATACATGTTACTAATCTGGGTTATTTGACTAATCTGGGTTAACTCGCAAGTTAGCTAATATTACTGTAGCTAGCCGACATTACACTCTTTAACACTCACCAAAACCTTGTAAAGCCGATCTCCCATGCCAGCTCTTACAGAACTAACTCTCCTTTCACATTCCTGCAGCTCTCAACATGGCCAGACTAATAGTGATAGCCCGGTGTCTGAGTATGGCCTAGCTGCAGTCCGGTGTCTGAGTATGGACTAGCCCGGTGTCTGAGTATGGACTAGCCCGGTGTCTGAGTATGGACTAGCCCGGTGTCTGAGTATGGACTAGCCCGGTGTCTGAGTATGGACTAGCCCGGTGTCTGAGTATGGCCTAGCTGCAGTCCGGTGTCTGAGTATGGACTAGCCAGGTGTCTGAGTATGGACTAGCCCGGTGTCTGAGTATGGACTAGCCCGGTGTCTGAGTATGGACTAGCCCGGTGTCTGAGTATGGACTAGCCCAGTGTCTGAGTATGGCCTAGCTGCAGCCCGGTGTCTGAGTATGGCCTAGCTGCAGACCGGTATCTGAATCTGCACACACAGTCCAACATCGGCGTATGCACAGTCTTGCACGGTGGTAAAGCTGTGATTAGGACGCAGATGGGTGCCATTAGGTTGTCGTATTACAATCGGTTTGATACCGTCCCCAACAACCTCTTCAAAGCAGCTTTATTGCACCTACAGTACAACATGAGTTAGGCCTCAAATTGCATCGGCCTTTTTGAATAAAAAAGCAATTACAATTTCAATCACAACTGTCAATGATATTGCTATTCTGGAGCAGGAGTGGCCCGTCTTGTATGCGATCTATTCTAGGAATCTGGAGATTAGACACGTTGGACCTGTTTTCCCCCGGTAGCGTATCTGTGATTTAATGCTGTGAGGGACACATCTCGCCCAGCGAGAGGGAAGTATTGTTCTTGTTCAACTCATTTTCCTCAGCAGAACTGTGTTCGACAGGCCTGGGAGGCTGCAGCTGGGCTCGACCAGCTCTACGCACGGGGAGAGGTCCACAACGCTGCATGGCTAAATGTTAATCACTTGACGGTAGTTCAAAAAGACTCTAGACATCCAGATGATATAAAATGGTAATACTTCTATTTCCTGTTGAGGACTCTGAGGTCTCCCCAGAATTTCAAACACATGCTGACAGGATTTATTCACCAAGATATCCTGGGGTTATTGGATTTCCCAGCAGATTAAAATGTTTGTGACCAATATGTCAATTTTTCCGGTGTGTTTGCAGGAGGCCGGTGCAAGCGGGGCCTCTGACATCTCTGTGCTCAAGCAGACACCCGTCATGCTGACCAGCAGATGTAGCCGGTCTATTTAGACATGGATGGAACCTAATACAGCAATCTCCACACATCCTGAACAGGTGACGGAGGGGCGAGTTAAATCGCTGTCTCTCAAGTTCGGACAGGGCACAACACACACACTGTTCGCTGTTGCATCACACAGATACGGTTTCTCTCAGTAATGTGGTACTCCTTCTCTCAGTAATGTGGTACTCCATGAACAAAAACATGCATCACTTATAGTACACAGTGGATTATGGAATGACTCCATGCAGGAGTTTAATAAAGGACCACACTGGGTGTCACCAAGCATATCTTAAACAAACAGGGCTCTCTGACCCTTTTATCTATAGTGTCCCCAGTCATCAACCAAACAATGACATTTCCCTTTTGCCAAAGCTCGGCACCACCATCTGTACTCAGGGAGTTTCTGCACTTTTCACAACTGATTTCTGTCAAACCTGATAGACTGTTTATGAGCAGCCAGGACATTCCAGCCAGATGAAGACATTTTCCATTTTCCTCACTGAAGTGAGAAGGAGCAAACTTGAATCTGTGAGAGAAATCAACAGCTTGCAACAAGAGGAGTCTCAACAAAAATTGTTGATTTCACTTCGTGGGCGAATTTTGCAGCGCTCGTGTTAATCTCTCTTGAAATCATCCAGTAGCACCTGTGTCTACCGTCACCTAGAGATGTGCTTGATCGGGTTCATGGTCAGAACAACCATTACCGTATGTACTATTCAGTGTGTCGTCTTTTCCTTCAAGCCATCAATCTCAACATGATCTTAACTCGTAACCTTTTCCAGAATGTTCTGCCACATGAACATTTTCCCACCTCAAATGCGCTTCCTGTGTTGCGTTACATGCCAGTTCTATTCAAAGAGCTTGTGACAATAGAGAATGAAGGTTGCTAATACAGCCAGTGCCAGCAGGCAGATTGAGGCTTTCTAAATCATGCCTGCTGAAATTGGCACACTTTAGCTCTCCTGAGGCACATTATGGTGTTGTCATTAACAATGACTGCCTGTGGGTTATTTATTTTCTTATAACTTCTAATCAGTCTGTGTTGACACTGACATCTGTGCACAGTTATATCCAAATTTTAGCCATTCATTGAATGCCATATTATATTTGTGCCACATGGTTGTGCTTGGATACCTTATAGTCAATCAGTCCACTTACAACTAATCCTTTAGCTACTCATGACCATTTGCATGGGCTGAGGGCCCTATGTTGAATACTCATGACTGACTATCCTCCCTGGACAGAGCAGCTGGTTGAGGGCAGCTCATGACTGACTATCCTCCCTGGACAGGGCTGCTGGTTGAGGGCAGCTCATGACTGACTATCCTCCCTGGACAGAGCTGCTGGTTGAGGGCAGCTCATGACTGAATATCCTCCCTGGACACAGCTGCTGGTTGAGGGCAGCTCATGACTGACTATCCTCCCTGGACAGGGCTGCTGGTTGAGGGCAGCTCATGACTGACTATCCTCCCTGGACAGACATGCTGGTTGAGGGCAGCTCATGACTGACTATCCTCCCTGGACACAGCTGCTGGTTGAGGGCAGCTCATGACTGACTATCCTCCCTGGACAGGGCTGCTGGTTGAGGGCAGCTCATGACTGACTATCCTCCCTGGACAGACATGCTGGTTGAGGGCAGCTCATGACTGACTATCCTCCCTGGACAGGACTGCTGGTTGAGGGCAGCTCATGACTGACTATCCTCCCTGGACAGGGCTGCTGGTTGAGGGCAGCTCATGACTGACTGCATCTCCACAGAGGAGCCGATTCTTCACGTTTCAACTTTGGCGTGCCGCCCAACACAGTACAGCATGTCTGAGAAGTGACTCTGGACTCGCAGGTCAAGTGTGTGTGTGTGTGTGTGTGTGTGTAAACTCAATAAAGTAAAGTAAAGTGTGTGTGTGAGTGTGTGAGAGAGTGCACACATGTCCACCTCTCCCTCTCTCTCTCTCTCTC
Organism: Borostomias antarcticus; assembly: GCF_949987555.1. Taxonomy (NCBI): domain Eukaryota; kingdom Metazoa; phylum Chordata; class Actinopteri; order Stomiiformes; family Stomiidae; genus Borostomias; species Borostomias antarcticus. The sequence continues at coordinate 11,112,055 of NC_140259.1, read as the reverse complement.
CCTCTCTCTCTCTCTGTCTGAAACGTATCCTCCAGATCTGACAGCGTGGGGCAGACAGCCATGTTGCGGAATTCTGCTCATCTAAATGCTCGGAGGCTTGCTTGAATAACAGCGGAGGTGAAGAAGAAGGAGAGGATAGAGAGAGAGAGAGAGAGAGAGAGAGAGAGAGAGAGAGAGCAGCCTCTCACATGCCTCCTCCTCACACGTGGGACTCCCTGACACTTTCCAGTGGAAATAATGCTCACTTGTCAATCTACCCTGAGCCGGTCAGATACCCCCAGTCCCTGGGAGACCACTTGAGGTGCATGCTTTGTTTCATCTGGGGCGCGCCTCAGCGGAGATGGGACTGCTGGATCAACCAATTGCCTCCAAAATATCGGGGGGAAACAGCTCACAATTGGCATAGCCCTGAAGTTGATGTGCAACTATCCTACCCCCCCCCCCCCCCCCCAAAAAAGGGGCAGAATTTCATTTTTCCTTCTTCTTTTTCTCGTCTACAGGGGGAATTGGGGAAGTATGAGCTGTTCCAATCCCTTAATGTGAAATGTAACAGACCAGACAAATAAGTGAAACTCGATAGGTTCAACATTTTTGAAACAATCAGATTAATCCAGATTACTCAAATGGTCATTAGATGATTAATCTACAGTGCCAGTGCACAGCTGTGTACACAAACGCACTCTCTCTCTGCATCCAGATGTAATTGTATAGAATATTTCACTCTGGCTTTTCAAAAAAAATATACAAGTGAATGAATCAGTCTGGAGCCATTTTGCTTATCAAAAGCTAGTGCTTTTTGCCAGGCTATCACTGTAAATAAGAATGTGTTCTTAATGATTTTGCCTGCTTAAATAAAGGTTAAATAAAATAAATAAATTATCAAATGTGGTCATGCTTGATTTAAATATACGCCCCACATACTGAATTGATTTAACAAGGTTTATATTTTAACTACTTTATTTGACCTTGAAAGGCCGTGTCTAACACGCAGAAAGACCTTTAATAAAGTTCAGTGTGTTCCTAATCACGGCGCTGGCGCTGTCCGGGAGCAGTGGACCGGCCCGTTACCCAGCAGCGCTTCTGTTGAGAGAAGCTGAAACCCAGCGGTCCCTTGGGAGCTTTTAAATGAGGGACCTTATATCATTATTGTCTCGCACAGAGACTGGAAGTTTTGCAAATTATTTTCAGGGAGCAATGCCTACAACCTTGGAAAAAAAACCTTTCTATTCCATAACACCAATGGCTGCGAAAACCGCATCTGCTCCAATAAAAATGTTCGGTCATAAATTAGAACAAAGATGAAAAGAGGAAAGGACAAATATACTATTAAGTAGCCTAGTATTAGACTATGAAATGTCTTAATATGTTACATTGTTTCGGTGTCAACTGGTTTATTAAGTTCAACATTTTTCTCCGACCCATCATTTCTCTAACATTGCAGAATTCTACTCCTACCTGGAGAGAGACCATTCACTCTCATACTGAGACTCAACAGGTACCATGTATGGAGAGAGACCATTCACTCTCCTACTGAGACTCAACAGGTACCGTGTAGCGAGTCGAATTGACCATCTCTCCCAGGAGCTGTAATAGATTGAGTCATCACAGGAAGTGACCCGTCTAGGACGTTCTGTGTAGCGCAGTCGCAGCCTCCCCTGGCTGCCAGGCGTCTCTCCCCTCACAGCCCTGAGCCATGATGGCAGCCATGCGGGGCGGTGAGAACGTGTGCTACAGTCGCTAATGAAGGTGAAACACAGTGAAACTCCATTTTCATACAAGCTTCCCTCTCCTCCTCCCCCCTCGTGTCTCTCTTTCCCTGCCCCCCCCCCCCCCCCCTCCCCCGTGTCTCTCTTCCCCTGCCCCACCCCCCCCCCCTCTCGTGTCTCTCTTTCCCTGCCCCCCACCCCCTCTCGTGTCTCTCTTCCCCTGGCCACTGCCTCTGCAGGTTTCCTGTGACCTGATCCTCCAGCCCGTCTGCTCTGTGAGTCCCACGCGGGCAGCGCTGGGAGAATCCTCTTCTGGATGACCAGGCTGGCTCCGCCGTCTGAACCCTGGTCGGGAGGAGGCCAGCGCGTTAGTCCACCTGCCTGCCCATCGACCAGCGATCCTGAACCCTGGTCGGGAGGAGGCCAGCGAGTTAGTCTGCCTGCCTGCCCATCGACCAGCGATCCTGGGGCCATGTGAGAAGGCCCCTCGGCCCTGTGGGGCAGGGGCCCGCTGTGAGAAGGCCCCTCGGCCCTGACGGGCAGGGGCCCGCTGTGAGGGACGACGCGTCCTCAGATTCTGAGGGAAAAGAGGACGCGCTACATGACTTGACAATAGAATGGGGAGCCAGCCTGATTGTCATAAGCTTAGAGTTTAGTTTTTTGGTCTCAGACAATTAACTACAATGATACCACAAATGAAAAATAAAAGGTAAACAATATATCATAAAAATAAATTGCACGGCCTTTATGAATTAACAACAAATGTGTTGGAGAAGCTTGGGCATAAGCTGAGTAGAAAGCCCATACTGTAGCTGTAACTGTAGGTTGTTGTTTTTCTTCTGTTCCTGATCTGTTTTCTTGCTCAGATGTGTATTTGTGTCTCAACCAGCAGGCGGCTGATGCTGTTAGACTACTATTTCTTTGACAGGCGAACATCAGACAGCGTCAGGACACGCAGGCGTCTGACCAGGATGACGCACTTCTAACGTGGACCGGCTGTTTGTTGTGAACGTCTGAAAGCGCCGATGTCTCCAGACTGACTCAGCAGCGGCTCGGTAGGAGCCAGACTAAGGCGTTACATGACCGTGTCAGGAGGAGGGCAGAGGGATTAAACACAGAGAATGTGACCCCAATTACAAACGTGCTCTAGACATGAAACATTACAATCCCGTGAGGATTAATCACAAGCATCAGCGCTGTACAAGTTGTCAACAAACACATCTATCAAAGCAAGAAGGTCAGTTGATCAACTTTCAAACTATCAGGTATTCCCCACGTGTGTACAGATAGATATATACATCATATTGTTAGAAGTATACTGTTCTATAGCGCAATATGACCGTGAGGAGTGTTGTCAGCAGTTCTACAGGCTGTGGCTTAACAGTGGTTTACTCCTCAAGGTGTTGATTAGACACAGAGGTGGAAATCTGAGATTGTCGCAAATCTGACAAACCAATATATATTCATGAGGACAATTACAGGATGTGATAAAATTGCACCTTTTTATTATCCCTCTCCCCAGCAAACAGAGGGCAGCATGGAGAGGTGTTGCTGGATATGTGAACCATCATTACAAATCGGCTGCCAATATTAAGAATATTATCTAGAATCAATATGTTGGAGTACCATGAAGGGTAAATTCAGTAAAAGACTGACTTTCAACTTTCAGGGCCTTACGGTTCTACTGTTAATTGATTAGCATACTGCACTGTACACCCATGATGCATTTCACCAGGTGAAATGTGTTACTGTACAACTTATCACTCTACTGAAGGTGACAAGGTGTTGTGGAGCTCAGCTGTGTGTTGAGAAACAGGTAACATGCCAGTCAACATTTGAGTGAGAATGTTATTTATGAGTGCCAACCTAATCTGGCTGCTTATTCACTGTAGATCACAATAGACTGCTTGCTTTTATTATTGTCTGGGTTCAAGCCAAAATACACAATCAGACAACACAACAAAATGCCTCAGTCTGAGAATGGGCGAAGCGTGGGGACGGATGAAGGAGCAGGGATGAGAATGGAGGCGTGGGGACGGATGAAGGAGCAGGGATGAGAATGGAGGCGTGGGGACGGATGAAGGAGCAGGGATGAGAATAGAGGCGTGGGGATGGATGAAGGAGCAGGGATGAGAATGGAGGTGTGGTGATGGATGGATGAAGGAGCAGGGATGAGAATGGAGGCGTGGGGACGGATGAAGGAGCAGGGATGAGAATGGGCGAGGCATGGTGACGGATGGATGAGCAGGGATGAGAATGGGCGAGGCATGGTGACGGATGGATGAAGGAGCAGGGATGAGAATGGAGGTGTGGTGATGGATGGATGAAGGAGCAGGGATGAGAATGGAGGCGTGGGGACGGATGAAGGAGCAGGGATGAGAATGGGCGAGGCATGGTGACGGATGAAGGAGCTGGGATGAGAATGGGCGAGGCATGGTGACGGATGGATGAAGGAGCATGGATGAGAATGGGCGAGGCGTGGTGACGGATGGATGAAGGAGCAGGGATTGGACAGGATCCCTCCTGTGTGAAGAGCTAAATAATCCCCCATGGATTAGAAATGTTAAGAGATAACTGTGGCTGTCGGTACTTAATTCAATTAATTTGTGGCCTACAGGAGGATTTGGTGGTATGAAAACTGCAGTCCCTGGAAATTGCAGTCGTCAAACCACTCTTAAAAAATAATAATCTAGACACCTCACAAATTAACAATTAAAGGCCCATATCAAACCTCCAGTTTTTAAGCAGAATAATTGAAAAAACAGTTTTTGAACAGCTGTGAACAGATGTCTTCCAGTCAGGATTTCGACCACACCACAGCACCGAGACTGCTCTTGTTAAGGTCTTCAATGAGATCCATTTAAACACCGACAATGGCATAATTTCAGTATTACTGGATCTTAGCGCTGCATATGACGGTTGACCAAAACATATTACTAGGCTGACTGGAAAACTGGCTTGGAATTTCTGGCACAGTGATAGACTGGTTTGAATCCTACTCAAAGGACAGGGACTATTTTGTGTCTATAGGCAATTACAAATTTGAGTGGACAAAGATGACCTGTGGAGTTCCCCAAGGCTCCATTCTGGGGCCTCTTCTGTTCAACATTTACATGCTCCCACTAGCTCAAATTATGGAAAACAACAAAATATGCTACCATAGCTATGCAGAGGAAACACAAATGTATATCACCATATCACCAGGAGACTATAATCCCATACAAGCTCTGAGTAAGTGCATTCAACAAATCAATGATTGGATGTGCCAGAACTTTCTTCAACTAAACAAAAATAAAACTGAAGTAATTGTCTTTGGAGCCAAAGAAGAACGATTAAAAGTCAGCGCTCAGCTCCAATCAATAATGGTAAATACCACAAACGGAGCCAGTTTAAACACTGATTGCCCGCTGATTTGATGTCGAGTCCCTCAGCCCACAGCTTTGCATGGTGTTCAGTCAACACGTGTCTGGTAGCCTAGCTAATGGCGGAGCCAAATGCGGAGGGGCGCTTTTAAGATGTGGGAAAATCAACTGGCTTATTATTCACACGAGTCTCTCAGGGAGCTGATTAACAACGCCGACCAAATATGTACTCAAGAGTCCCGCCGCCTCACAACGCGGCCTCTGTGAAGTGAACGTTTGGGTTCCTCAACCACGTACTGTAGCGCGCTCGCTACGACCCGCGCCTTCTCAACCACGTACTGTAGCGCGCTCGCTACGACCCGCGCCTTCACAACCACGTACTGTAGCGCGCTCACTACGACCCACGCCTTCACAACCACGTACTGTAGCGCGCTCGCTACGACCCGCGCCTTCACGCGAGGACCCCCTATTGGTCAGGAGAGACTCCAGAAACAGATAAAGAAACTCTGTTTGACTCCTGCACTCTCCTGCTGCCCCCCTCCCCCCCCTCCCTCTCCGCGGCGCCCCCCCCCTCCCAGCGGAAGGGGACCTGTAGCAGGAAGTCCACTGAGTATTCCATCATGGAACAGTGGCAGTGCTCCTCCCATGTCAGCTGCGTCCTGACCCCGGAGGACCTTTGGAACCATCGACCAAGCGACCCCGGTGTAGCATTAAGGGAAAACAGGTTTTCCTGCCCGTGCTGAGCTGTCCCACAGTGGAGCAGGCGAGCCCTGACGCATGACTGACACCGGCCCACAAACACTTTGAACTCCCGAACAGGAAATGAACGCAGGGGGAGCGCGGCTCAAGACTCTAAAAACACATTGCTCGCGGCACTCTTAAACTGACACGTCTCTCTCCGGGATGACACGCGCCGATGCCTGGCTCCGGTCTGAGCGCCTCTCGTGGTTCTCGCCGGCTGCCTGTCTTGTGAGCTCCTGGCACGTTGAGTCAGAAACACAGGCCCTGCAGGTCTGATACTAACATGTCCGCCGGTCTTCTCAGCTTCAGAGCGCGGATCTCAACGTGTCAAACCTCTTCTGAGAAGCACGGTTAAAAGCTTGTGAGAGGAACCGGGGTGTTAATGAATAATCCAGCTGTGTAAGCGTACAGTAGATTATCTCCAGCCCTAAAGGGGATTAAATGTAGCTCTAGAGTGAGGAATTATTTCCAGCGTTGGGGAGACTTCAGTCTCGGCCAAGGGGTTTCTCTGTGAGGTGGATGTTCCAGGAACGTAAGCACCTCCATGAGCTCCACTAACTCAGAGACCTCAAATACATGCAGCACGGGCCGAGGGCCACCTGCGCTCTTCATGTACAGCGCATATCTCATTTCATGGATTGATCCGCACGCACCGGCTGTGAGCTAGAACAACAAAGAGAGCCCTAATGTGGCTTGTACTTGATTTCACCTTCAGGAGAACTCTAGACAAAACAGCCATTCAACAGCTCCTGTCTGTGTCCATGGCAGGGTAGGACTGCGTAGGGCTGTAACGATTATTACATAATCGTCAAACCGCGATAATTTTTTCTGACCGCGATTGTTTTTTTTAACCTTTTTTTTTTTAAACATTTTTTAATAAAATAAAAATCTGTTGCAGAGTTAGTATGGTAGCAATCCTAGTTCAATGGGATTCTTCAGCTTGTTGGCACTTGTCCTATATGTTCATAGCAACTAATGACAAGAGACACTGTATTAAAGAAGCACTGAAGCAAAGAAGCACCCCCCCCCCCCCCCCGTCAACAACTCTGACAATTGTAATAATCGCAATTATTTTTCTGACAATTAATCGTTAAGCAAAATTCATAATCGTTACAGCCCTAGGACTGCGCCGTGAGGAGCACTAGTGAGGACGACTGGACAGAGACAGAGAGCAGCACCGGGTCGTCTCAATACCCTTATACACACTGAACTGCTCAGTCACACTACCGGTTCTTATTGACATCACAGCAATATCTGTGTTTGTAGGATCATATGGTGTACATGTTGAGGGTGAGACTAATATAAGAATAAATTAGTCTCACCCTCAACATGTACACCACACGATCCTACAGGGATCCTAATGATTTATATATATGTATATATATATATATATATATATATATATATATATAGAATCTCTCTCTCTCTCTCAACATAATAGAAACCAATCATTGTAGTGATTATCACAACTAAACGAATTGACCCAGTTGTATTATATTGTTATATAAAAGTTCTGCATAACATGCAGTAGAAATAGTCCCTGTGTGGAACATGCAACTGTCTTAATCTAGTTTGGATTGTTTAGGATACTAGAAACCCAACTAGGATATCATTAACCGCTGTCTGACTCTCTGATTCAAGCTGATTCCATGGACAGCTCTGTAGCAGAGGCTACTTGCACAATCTTTCTATGTTGAAGCCGTCGTTCACGTGGTTTGAGAGAGAATCGTTACTCTACACCGGAGGAGGCATGGGAACGTATTGACACATTATTCTGAGTCCAGATAAGGGTTTGGCATGCAATGTGTGAAACAATGAAATAATCTGTTGATATACATCAAAAAGAAAAAATCATTTCTTCTTTGAAATGTATTCTTATTTTAATAAACTGAAATTAGATTAGATCTCGCCTCACTTCACTTATGTTATATTGAAACTGACCTTGGGTTCAGAAGACATTACATTATAAAGGATGAGTTCCCTGATCTAGAATACTTCATCTTTCATTCTTTTTTGCATGCCTCATAATTGTGTTCTTACGTGAAACGTTTTATGTGAAACTGACGGCATAAATGAAATAAATAAACTGACCTGAATCAAAATGACATTGGTTTATCAGGTGACTGGTCTGATGTGATGTTACCTGTTGATACCGTAGATTCCATTACTGTGTAGTAGATAATAACATGTGCCTCTTGTGTACAGTGATGTGCTCCTATAAATAACTGTGTGTAAAAACCCAGATATTTGAGCAGGACGGTGAAGACACTGACAAGGAAAGAGCAATGGCAAGAGACCCACCTTAGAAAAAGATTACCTAAAAATGTTCTTCAGTATGACATCTACCTCTCTTTCCCATGTCCTGAGGGAGACGATGGGACCACTTGCTCAAGATTAGCATAACAAGGTTCTCCCATATCGCTCTCCTTGAATCTTAATGAGAGACTGCAATACATCAGAGACAGTTAGAATATATGTCATATCGCATCTTCGTAGTCACCTTTTACCCTCGCCATCAGCAAGGAAACTCAGAATCAATATTCAGTTGCAGTGTAGAGATATGCAGCTGAACTCTACAAGGTCGCTGTCGGTTTCTCTACCGTAACTTATCAATTAAAAAGTAGCAGCATCGCGTGTCTGTTTTATAGATCACATGTACGTCCCTGTGTGCTTCCTTCTGGTTCCTGGGAAAGGCACTAATATAAATTGTAGGACAACTGTGATCAATATTGTTTGATATATTACACACTGATACATTACACACTGGAATATGTGACTGGCATTTAATATGGCCTCTGGTCATTAGTATGTTGTATGGGCACAAAACAAAAAAAAGTTGAGGAGGCACAAATGATTAATTTCCTATCACCGATGAACGCCAGAAGTTTCAATATTTAAAAATTTAAAAATTAAAAAATATTTGCATTAGATTAAAACACAGATCCAAATGTAAAGAGAGAAGCAGAAAGATGAGCAGATTGTGCAGTGCCTTTACGGTATATCTGATTTTACTAGTAATTATACATTCTATGGTTGGAGCAAACGTTGGGTTTTGTGGGCAAGAACAATCCTTCTATCTTCTCTGTCCTCCCAGTAAGAGCAACATTTGAAATATTAAGACATCAAAGCTCTTGAATGAGGATATGTTCACAGAATAGTTTCAATTCTACCATATTCTCTCGCTACATTAAAAGTACATTGCCTTTATCATTCAGATGAAACAATGAGAAATGGCCCACAAAACCAAGGCCATTATGCCATTTAGCCAACACATTTATCTAAGGCACCAGGCTCTGTGGAGTGATTGCGTAATTTCCAAATGTATGTATTTATGTACGCGTTCCTAGCAGGAATCTGACCCCACGTCAGTTATGCTAATAATGCAAATACAACAGAAGCAAGCACTATTAGTTAGATTGTGTCACTTTGCAGTGTTGTTTGTTTGCAGGGTTTCCCATAGTGCCTTGCAGCAGCTTGTGAACAGCGGGGGGTCCGCGCTCGTAGCCCGAGGCTTCCCTCCAGCAGGTACCAATGAGTTTGTTGCTGGGATGTCAGGTTCACTGATAATGTGGACACTTCTCAAAAGACAACATGAACACCTGCAGTGTAAAGTGTTATGTTCCTGATTGTTATGAATAAATTATGTGACATTTCACGAGGTTCATTTTGTCTGTATTCACCCTGAAAGAGCAGCATACCGCTCTTCAAACGCATTAATGCCTCTCCCCATCAAAAACAGTTGTGGAAGGCATAGAAGGGATAGGACTTGGATGTACTGTATAGCATTGTTCTTGTCATAACCATATATGTTTGCTCACTACCAATGATTATCCCGCGCCGACCTTTAGGACTGTAAAGGTCACGAGGGGATTGAACGGTTTTCACGTTTGACCCTTCGTCATATGAATTACCTGTAACTCGTCCCCCAAGGTAACTCTGTGTTGGCTTGCTGGTATTATCGTACTTAATCACTTTCCTGAGGAAGTCAATCTCATCCATGGATGTAGTTTCATTTGAAATCCTGCATGTGGTGATGTCATAATTAAGGGACGGGGATTGAGGGGCTGGCAGGCGCAGCGGCAGGTTAATTGGGGTTTTCACCTCTGAGGGAAATAATCTAAGTCTCCTCCTCCACACATTTGAAGTTGGGACGTGGAAAAAGAGCCTTGAGAAGAAAGGGGCTGTATAGTTAACGCTTCTCCTGCAACTGAAAGAGCTTCAGAAGTGACGTTGTCCTGTAAACTGAGTTCTGATTTCTGCTCTTAAGGATTTCACCTTGTTTCACCTTCCTTCACTACGGGCTCCATATTGTTCTTGGTGCGGGTTAGGTGTGGTGGTCCTCTCCTCTCCAGTGTGTGTGTGTGTGTGTGTGTTCGAGTGTGTGTGTGTGTGTGTGCGTGCGTGTGTGTGCGTGCGTGTGTGTGTTTGTGCGTGTGTGTGTTTGTGTGTGTGTGTGTTTGTGTGTGCGTTTGTGTGTGTGTGTGTGTGTGTGTGTGTGCGTGTGTGTGCGTGTGTTTGTGTGTGTGTGTTTGTGTGTGCGTGTGTGTGTGCGTGCATGTGTGTGTGCGTGTTTGTGCGTGTGTTTGTGTGTGTTTGTGTGTGCTCACACCTCACATTTCACTCTCAGTATCACAGCACAACAACACATACAAACTGAAATGTGACTCACCATCAGTAGAGCTGAAGGCCACGTCGGGGGAGCTGAACACAACGTTCAGGAAACGTCCATTCATCCCGTCACTCCTGGGCCACGTCTCTCTGAATGCACCCTGGCCTTCCTCACATGAACCACAACAGACTGCGTCTGCCATCGGTGAGAAACACTTTAGAGAGTGAAAAACCCTTTAGAGAGTGAAGAAGCCGAGTGGAGAAGCCGAGTGGAGAAGCCGAGTGGAGAAGAGGAGTTTTCCAGGAGCGGTTAAGCACCAAGGCCATGAGGGGCTGTCGATAGTGGGCATTGCTTTGAGTGTTTTGCGGTGTTTTGTCAATAGTCTCCCAACTGTCCATTTCTCCTCTGAGGCCTCTTCGTCTTTTAACTGGAGGAATCAATGTGCAACACAACATTCTGATTCTACACGTTTGAGTCAATCCAGGACAGGTTTCAGCTTCGCCACATCCAGCAAACTTTTTAGTTGGGACCGGCTTGACAGGAGGTGCGTTTACATCAGTTTGAATCGGTTTCAGATAGGTTTGGAAGGTCAACCCGATTGAAAATATGTCCTATAAACACCTCAATCCGACTGAAATGCCCCAATTGAAATTCCAATCGCTTTCAAGGAGGTAGTTTAAAACTTTTCGACACCGTTTGGTCCGTCATGTAAACTACCTTGAAACGGATTGATGCTGCGTTCATTCTGCGCATGCTCAAGACTTGACTAATCAAGGCACGCTCGAAGGTTCCCTAATCAGCTGTTTGTAACCATCGTAACGCAATCACTCACGCTGCGTGCGCGTTGGAAACATTGTTTCTTTGTCGCATGTAAACATGTAAACATGTAAACATGTAAACATCCAAACAGTTTACTTTGTATCCCATGAATACACTCAAATGAACTCTTCAACCAGATTGAAATCAACCGGATTGAAAACTATTTGTCATGTAAACGCACCTACAGTGCATTGGAATGAGATGTCACACAGATTTGGAAAAGTACATGGCAGGTGAATGGTGTTCATCTATTCAGGAACATCATACTGTAGTTGTTGAGCCTAAACAGTTGATCAATTTAATTTAATGTGTCTGTCCCGAAATACCAGCATGGAATGTACTGTAGGAATGTAGGAGACAAAGTCTTCAGCAGGAGGAGACATGCTCTAGTCTTCATCAGGAGGAGACATGCTCTAGTCTTCATCAGGAGACATGCTCTAGTCTTCATCAGGAGGAGACATGCTCTAGTCTTCATCAGGAGGAGACATGCTCTAGTCTTCATCAGGAGGAGACATGCTCTAGTCTTCATCAGGAGACATGCTCTAGTCTTCATCAGGAGGAGACATGCTCTAGTCTTCATCAGGAGGAGACATGCTGTAGTCTTCATCAGGAGACATGCTCTAGTCTTCATCAGGAGGAGACATGCTCTAGTCTTCATCAGGAGACATGCTCTAGTCTTCATCAGGAGGAGACATGCTCTAGTCTTCATCAGGAGGAGACATGCTCTAGTCTTCATCAGGAGGAGACATGCTCTAGTCTTCATCAGGAGGAGACATGCTCTAGTCTTCATCAGGAGGAGACATGCTGTAGTCTTCATCAGGAGACATGCTCTAGTCTTCATCAGGAGACATGCTCTAGTCTTCATCAGGAGACATGCTCTAGTCTTCATCAGGAGACATGCTCTAGTCTTCATCAGGAGGAGACATACTCTAGTCTTCATCAGAGGAGACATGCTCTAGTCTTCATCAGAGGAGACATGCTCTAGTCTTCAGCAGGAGGAGACATGCTCTAGTCTTCATCAGGAGACATGCTCTAGTCTTCATCAGGAGGAGACATGCTCTAGTCTTCATCAGGAGGAGACATGCTCTAGTCTTCATCAGGAGACATGCTCTAGTCTTCATCAGGAGGAGACATGCTCTAGTCTTCAGCAGGAGGAGACATGCTCTAGTCTTCATCAGGAGACATGCTCTAGTCTTCATCAGGAGGAGACATGCTCTAGTCTTCATCAGGAGGAGACATGCTCTAGTCTTCATCAGGAGGAGACATGCTCTAGTCTTCATCAGGAGGAGACATGCTCTAGTCTTCATCAGGAGGAGACAGGAAATACACACACAGACATATTAACTGCTATGTATTTCTTGACCCTTGCAAGACTTTTATTTTATACTCACTTATTAAAGCCATCTTATGAGATATAATTTATGACAGGTTTTAATGGTGTCTGGAGCAGTGCTCAATAATATACTAAGTGGACAATGCTATGAATCAGTGTAATTTTGGAACCTTTATTGGAGGGTTACAACCACACATTGGAGTGTTACAATGTCATTTTCCTACCTGAGTTTCTCATCATTGAATCACATGGACAGATTTGGCTTCTCACAGGGTGAAATAGTGATTAATCTGGAATGATTCATAGAAAACAAGAGCAAACAAAATCAAATCCCACGGAGAACATTACTGGTTAACCTGGTTTACGCCAAGGTGCTTGGGACTTACTCAGAACCTGAGTCAAAAGTGTGTTTTGTCCATAGCAAAATAATCAAAGCTAACGTCTCAAATAGTACAAAAACACAAAACATTAATAAAGCAACTTGCATTTGACAAAAAATCTCACATTTATTTATTGGTTAATCAAGTGTTGAACTTTACATCAGTCTTTAGTGATGGCCCCCGTATAACATGTTTACATAAAGAGATGAGCTATGTACCAGTGCTGGAAAATATTTGCACATTCGCTGTTTATTATTTGGAAATATTTCAATAAATAAATGTCCAAACCCAGGCGGATGAAATACATTTATAATGGATCAAAACTTTATTGTCAAAAGTTGCTTTCAAGTGCCTACTGCCCATTACTCTTTAATGATGATTGAAAAGATTCATTATTGAAATCAGAACACAAAATTGTGCAAGGCATACTAGTCTTAAATTGGGCACTGTTGAATTACCACTTTAAAAGAATGTCATGTGGGCATTATGAGATCAACCCGGTTCAATGGAAACATCTATGGAATTCAGTAAGAAAACACGGTTCACATGTGGAAAAAGTGAGTAGCATCAACCATGTTCTTTTTCCAACTCTCTATTTTCATCCGTTTCTTTTGTTCAAATGTACTACAATGAATGAAGTGTAAGAACAATAAACATATTTTATAACATATGTGCAACTTTTACACAATAGTCTCTTCAAACTTTAAATTTTCAATTAAAATGTTTCTTTATATTTACGGTTTCCATGTTTTTTTTGTATCTTACTCTAGCAATACAACAAAAAATATATATATATTTTTTGCCATTTTCCTTGACAACAGTTAAATGTACAATTGAGAAAATATAAGGGCAGGGGCTCGATCGCTAGTGGTTATACAATCCAAACTTCACGGCAACGGGGACAAGTCTAGACCCAGATGTTCTATTCTTAATGAAGCGCCTGGACATCTCTGAACAAACATGTCCTTATCCAGGCCCAAGAGCTTCATGTTGTATATAATACAAAACACGCTTTGACGGGTGATGGAAGTGTATGTACAATCTTTGACTGGAAAACTGCTGGTCTGGAGTAACCAGTATAATTTTTTTTTTTTTTTTTTGTCCGTTTTTACATATATATTTTTTTAAATCAGTTATCCAACAGCAGCAGCACATTTAAATACATAATTGGTTTGTCTCTTAAATCGAAATTGAATCTGCATTGTATGTACAGTCTGTAAAGCGTTCCGGCTGCGGGAGCCATGGCCCTGCCGTCGCTGGGAACTAAAGTCTGTTGTTGTATGAGGAAGGAGAGTCCAGGGGGGGTTGTTGGGGGGGGCGGGTGGTGAGAGGGCTATTGTGAGTGGTTTGGGCTGCTAGTCTCTTTGAAAAAACGTTCTCTGACCTCTCAGAGTGTCCTCCAAGAGGACCTGGGCTCCGGAGGAGGGGAAAGGAGGAGGATTTAAATACATTTTAAAGGCTTGTAACCAGCTGCATCTGTCCCTCCCGTACCTCTCCTTCAGGGAGACAGTCCTCTTTAGTCACAGGGATGATGTACCCGTCACTGTTGCCCCGGCTGATCTGGTAGTAGGCGTGGAGCTGGTGCCCCGCCCCGAGGTTGGGCATGCTCTTGTAGTAGACGTCCTCGTTGTCGCTCCTCTTGGAGGGGGAGGCGAGCTCCTCCTGGGCGCCCGGGCTGCTCTGGGGGAGGGGGGAGTCCCTGAGGTTAGGCATACTAGTGTACAACGAGTCTCTGTTAGGGGAGTGCAGGCCGGCGTCGGGGCCGGCGGTCAGCTGGCTGACGTAGCTCTCGTCCCCCTCCGCCCTCAGCCTCTTCTGGGGCTGGTAGAGGAGGGAGTGAGTCCTCTGGGGGATGAGCGGCGCCTCCAGCTCCAGGCCGGCCGCAACGCCGTGCACCAGGGACGAGGCGTCGGCCACGATGGCGTCGTCTTCGCTGCTGCTCCCGCCCACCGGCACCCTGGGAGGGACCCGCTCCACGTGGAGCTGTTGTTGTTGGTGTTGGTGTTGGTGGTGATGTTGTTGTTGTTGGTGGTGATGTTGTTGGTGTTGGTGGTGGTGGTGTTGTTGGTGTTGTTGTTGATGGTGTTGTTGGTGGTGGTGGTGTTGGTGGTGTTGGTGGTTCTTAGCGCGCAGGTTGTTCTGCACCAGCTCAGAGATGATCATCTTCTCGAAGGCGGCGTCATCCAGGCTGAGGCCGCAGTCCACAACCTGCACGCTGTCGCCATAGTCCCCGTTACGCAGCGAGTAGCTGTTGTTAAAGTTACCATTTAGCGGTAGAGTATCCATTGCACTGGTGTCCCTCGCGGTGGTCAGTGAGTGTCCTGGAAGGAGAAAAAAAAACACAGGTAGAGGGGATTTATATGAGTCAAAACCACCCCCCCGATAAGAATGAACAAAAGAAAAGAATGAGAAAAGAGGTTTAATGCTGTTCAGGACCCTGCGGGCTCATTAGACCGTGTCACTGATGTCAGGAGAGATGGAGATGGGTCTGCATGCTTAATATCCTCAGCTCAGCCAGCGCCTCACTCGCTCGCTCAAGGACTGAGATCCAACTAG
>NC_140259.1:11086549-11091549 GCF_949987555.1 Borostomias antarcticus | reverse complement strand
TATTATTTTTTTTAATGGATTGAGCTCTTAACATTGCACCTCAGTCCAAACAGTCTGGCGTTGGCCCAGATCCTGCGGTCAATGTTCACGGCCCAAAGTGACAGCGCACAAACTATTAGGAGAGGGGATTTGCCAGCCTTCCTCCACTTAAATCCTGTGTTAACTCCAGCCCAACTCCAGCCCAAAACTACTGGGGCATTGTCATTTCCTGTCTCATTCCCCTGTCTAATACCAGCTGTAAATTACTTGAACAAGTAGTTGTATTGTGTGAATGGTGTGTGTGGAGAGAGATGGTGTGTGACTGACCTTGGTTAAGGGTGGAGGTGCTGTTGATGTCACCTGAGATAAAGGAGGACTCAGATTGCTTTCGTACGGTGTCATTCCACATTCTCCTGATACGACTCTGTCAGATTAACAAGGGACAGGAATTAGGACCTGGACTCTGTCAGATTAACAAGGGACAGGAATTAGGACTTGGACTCTGTCAGAATAACAAGGGACGGCTATTAGGACTGATATGACTCTTTCAGATTAACAAGGGACCGGAATTAGGACTGATACGATTCTGTCAGATTAACAAGGGACCGGTATTAAGACTTGGACTCTGTCAGATTAACAAGGGACCGGTATTAAGACTTGGACTCTGTCAGATTAACAAGGGACCGGTATTAAGACTTGGACTCTGTCAGATTAACAAGGGACAGGAATTAGGACTTGGACTCTGTCAGATTAACTAGGGACAGGTATTAGGACTTGGACAAGCCCCACTCACCTCAGATCAACTTTCATCAAGTCGTCTACCCTGGCTGGCCTACTCTTACACACTGTGGCAAGGGCCAACTGTACTGGGTTTTCTTCACACGGTATATTCAATCAGTTTTCATATTAAAAATCTTTGAAGAAGAAGTTGATGAAATGGGGGCGCTCAATTGGTTTAGGAGTTTCAGGGGAACAGCATGTGATGTGAATGGCTTGTTTTAAACACAATTTAGTAAATTGTACTTTTAGTTGGATCATTTTTTACTATCCAAAAATGATTGTGCCCTTAAGAAAATACAAGAATTAATAACAAACTGCAGAGTAAAAAGGAATCGGTAATGCTTTGATAGTGCATTCATATTTCCCATGCATGAGGCATTAGTGAGAAACAAAGATAAAAGGGGTGCTAAAGGGAAGAGCAGGGAAAGATATGCATGCGGTTGAGTAGATGCTGCTTGAAGTTGCTTCCTGTGCAAGAACATTCTTTAGCAGCTCGGTCTCCAGCCGGCTTCGCCTGCTGTCTTCAGTCTGGCTTCACTCTGACGTTTGGGACATCATTGGGGGTCTGGACCCATGGCTTGGTACCATCATTGGGGGTCTGGTACCATGGCTTGGTACCATCATTGGGGGTCTGGTACCATGGCTTGGTACCATCATTGGGGGTCTGGTACCATGGCTTGGAACCATCATTGGGGGTCTGGTACCATGGCTTGGTACCATCATTGGGGGTCTGGTACCATGGCTTGGTACCATCATTGGGGGTCTGGTACCATGGCTTGGTACCATCATTGGGGGTTTGGACCCATGGCTTGGTACCATCATTGGGGTCTGGTACCATGGCTTGGTACCATCATTGGGAGTTTGGTTCCATGGCTTGGTACCATCATTGGGGGTTTGGTACCATGGCTAGCTACCATCATTGGGGGTCTGGTACCATGGCTTGGTACCATCATTGGGGGTCTGGTACCATGGCTTGGTACCATCATTGGGGGTCTGGTACCATGGCTTGGTACCATCATTGGGAGTTTGGTTCCATGGCTTGGTACCATCATTGGGAGTTTGGTTCCATGGCTTGGTACCATCATTGGGGGTTGGTTCCATGGCTTGGTACCATCATTGGGGGTCTGGTACCATGGCTTGGTACCATCATTGGGGGTTTGGACCCATGGCTTGGTACCATCACCGCCTTGGTTCCAGCTTTGTGTGTGTGTTCCTCTGCCGGTACGTGGAGCCGAGTGGCCGGCGGCCGGCGGGGACAGTACCTGGGTGCCGGAGGAGTAGCGGGCGGTGGTCCTGGCCGCGGAGGTCTTAGCCGAGCTGTGGGAGCTCTCAGTGGGCAGGCCCCCACAGCAGGGGGCGTGACGGAAGCTTTTACTGTACTCCTTACGGACCTGCGTACGCAAACACAGGGGGCGTTGGTGACAAGGTCATTCATGTTAAGCCACCGAAGGGTTGATTCTCCTCTATCACTACTCATTCATGTGACTACCGAAGGGTTAACTCTCCTCTATCACTGCTCAGTGGGAATATTGTTTTGACATGTTTAATCTTGGGGTAATCTTAGGATTGAGCTGCAGTGAACGTGGAGGAAGTGAATGTGTGTCGAGAGGAAGTGAATGTGTGTGGAGAGGAAGTGAATGTGTGTAGAGAGGAAGTGGATGTGTGTGGAGAGGAATTGAATGTGTGTAGAGAGGAAGTGGATGTGTGTAGAGAGGAAGTGGATGTGTGTGGAGAGGAAGTGAATGTGAGTAGAGAGGAAGTGAATGTGTGTGGAGAGGAAGTGGATGTGTGTAGAGTGGAAGTGGATGTGTGTGGAGAGGAAGTGGATGTGTGTAGAGAGGAAGTGGATGTGTGTAGAGAGGAAGTGAATGTGTGTGGACAGGAAGTGAATGTGTGTGGAGAGGAAGTGAATGTGTGTGGAGAGGGACGGCTCTCTGACCTTCTTCTGGAGGAGGCAGTGGAAGGTGAAGATGAAGACGCCCTGGAGGCCGTTGAACACGGTGAAGAGATACGCCATCGTCACGGACGACTCGCTGATGAACAGCAAACCAAACGACCACGTCAGGCCCAACAGACAGAGCAGCGCGAACGCACCCAGCACCCAGGACCTGCACACAAACAAACACACAAACAAACACACAAATAAACACACAAACAAACAAACAGAGAGAGAGAGAAATAAATCCAATTTTGAGTTATTGTTCAAAATATGAAATGATAACCCATCCCACAATAGCTGAATGAACCAAGGAGAAAAATAACTGAAACACCAAAGATCCAGTCACACCCAAACACAGTAACACCTGTATTATAACACGCAAGTTGGACTAAAATTCCTGTTTGTTATGGTAAAGAGGAACTCATATGAATGGAGAATGAGTGCATTATTTAGTGATGTTTTCTCATGAGGTGGAACAGTTCCCCTGTTATTCCATCAAGAGGCTTCAGATGGGTCTGGGCCAGCGTGTCCAAACAGGTTAGTTGATTGAGGGTTCAATGTTATATAATTGCACGCTTGGTTCTTGATGTCCTGAAGTCATTTGAACAAGTCCACCGTGTTTGTTTGTAGTGAACTAACACTGACAACTAGACGACTACACAAGCTGAGGAGAGAGCTGGAGGAAACACGCCTGGTGTGTGAAGGCTCCTCGGGTCAAAGTTCAAGGTTCGCACAGACACACAACACCAAACTGGATACTGAGACGACAGGCATGAGGTGATGAGAGAGGATGAGGAGCCTGGGGAGAGAGAGGGAGAGAGAGAGGGAGAGAGAGAGGGAGAGAGAGAGAGAGAGAGAGAGGGAGAGAGAGAGAGAGAGAGGGAGGGAGAGAGAGAGAGAGAGACAGAGAACAAGAGAGAGAGACAGAGAGAGAAAGAGAGAGCAAGGGAGAGACAGAGAGGGAGAGAGAGAGACAGAGATAAAGAGAGAAAGAGACAGAGAGAGAGAGAGAGAGAGACATACAGAGAGGCAGACATTGAGAAAGACAGGTAGAGAGAGAGAGACAGACATTGAGAGAGACAGGTAGAGAGAGACATTGAGAGAGACAGGTAGAGAGAGAGAGAGAGAGAGAGAGACATTGAGAGAGAGAGAGAGAGAGAGAGAGAGAGAGAGAGACATTGAGAGAGACAGGTAGAGAGAGAGAGAGAGACATTGAGAGAGACAGGTAGAGAGAGAGAGAGACAGACATTGAGAGAGACAGGTAGAGAGAGAGAGAGAGAGAGAGACATTGAGAGAGACAGGTAGAGAGAGAGAGAGAGAGAGAGAGAGAGAGAGAGAGAGACAGGTAGAGAGAGACATTGAGAGAGACAGGTAGAGAGAGAGAGAGAGAGAGACAGGTAGAGAGAGAGAGAGAGACATTGAGAGAGACAGGTAGAGAGAGAGAGAGAGAGAGAGAGAGAGACAGGTAGAGAGAGAGAGAGAGAGAGAGACATTGAGAGAGACGGTAGAGAGAGAGAGAGAGAGAGAGAGAGAGAGACATTGAGAGAGACAGGTAGAGAGAGACAGAGAGACAGAGAGACAGAGAGAGAGACAGAGAGAGAGAGAGAGACAGGTAGAGAGAGAGAGAGAGACATTGAGAGAGACAGGTAGAGAGACATTGAGAGAGAGAGAGAGAGAGACATTGAGAGAGACAGGTAGAGAGAGAGAGAGAGAGAGAGACATTGATAGAGAGAGACATTGAGAGAGACAGGTAGAGAGAGTGAAAAGGACAGGATCAGTTGAAGGGGAGAAGGTCGCTAGTCAGCAGCTGGGGAGAACAGCCAGACGTGTGGACTTGGACTTCCTTACTTGATAAACGGTTTATTATCTTCATATCTAGAGAGCGTGATGAGCAGGAAGAGAGAAAGAGAGATTAGATGAGACGCATCACAGCGCTGGTTAGTTGGCATGTTGAGTCAGGGATCGTCATGGATACAACATGAACAGGCTAACAAGGCCTGAGGGTTTCAGTGAGAAATGTGAAGAAATTTAAATGTGTTTTGAGCCTCCGGTCAGATTAGCATGTCGGCTAATGTACTGCATGTGTATCATGTGACAAAGACAAATTGGGGAAGAATGGCGGAAGCTTACCCAGGCAAATCTGTATTATAGTATCCGTCACAAACACGATAATTACTGGTGTGGATGACAGGACAGAGCAGAGAAGAAGAAACGCAACAGGAAGAGAGAGAGAGGCTGCAGATTAGCTTTGTCTTGCCATGCAACTTGCAACGACTGGTTCTATGATGACCCCCCCCCCCCC
>NC_140259.1:11075257-11082757 GCF_949987555.1 Borostomias antarcticus | reverse complement strand
GTTAAGCCCTGTTTTAAGGTTACTTATGATCATATACAATAGTTCAGATCAGAACGTTGACAAAACTAGCACTTTTGAGAAAGTCTGATAATTGCTCTACCACCGTTTAGGTCATACAATGGATGTGGGTGGGCACCGTGAAAAATCATCAAAACATGTTAAACTAATCAAATCAAACTAATCAAAACATGTTCAACTCTCAATTTCAAAGACAGTTTAGCAGTCAGTGGGAGGAGAGTGAGTCACACTAGGTAAGCAGCGCGTGGCGTAAGAAAGACGAAGCAACTCACGCTTTCTTCGTCCCGTAGCTCCGGTAGTCGATGGCGGCGGACACGCCCACCACGATGGCCGGGAGGAGGTATCCGGACACGTAGTAGTACTTCTTCCTGGAGTATTCACTCTCAAACACCTCCACCAGCATGAGGTAAAGCTGAACCCCCTCCAGGCACAACCAGGAGAACGAAGCCAGGAAGAAGAAATGGAGGATTCCGGCGATGATGGAACAGCCGAGCTGTGGACAGACAGATCAATACCTCTGTTCATGGAAATATACTCACAAGCCAATCAACAACATCCACAGGTGAATAGTTCTGATCAATCAACTGAACATCCACAGGTGAATAGTTCTGATCAATCAACTGAACATCCACAGGTGAATAGTTCTGATCAATCAACTGAACATCCACAGGTGAATAGTTCTGATCAATCAACTGAACATCCACAGGTGAATAGTTCTGATCAATCAACTGAACACCCACAGGTGAATAGTTCTGATCAATCAACTGAACATCCACAGGTGAATAGTTCTGATCAATCAACTGAACATCCACAGGTGAATAGTTCTGATCAATCAACTGAACACCCACAGGTGAATAGTTCTGATCAATCAACTGAACACCCACAGGTGAATAGTTCTGATCAATGTGATGCTGGTTCAGGCAGGAGACGCTCAAAGTGCAGAGTTAACAGGCGGGACTCTGCTGCCGGGGGCAACATCGCTGTCATCATACGTTGTGCCAATCACACGGGGGGGGGGGGGGGGGGGGGGGGGGCTACTGGATATAAAACACCAGAGCACTGCTCTATAAAACACTGCTCTATAAAACCCTGCTCTATAAAACACTGCTCTATAAAACCCTGCTCTATAAAACACTGCTCTATAAAACACTGCTCTATAAAACACTGCTCTATAAAACACCAGGAACTGCTCTATAAAACACTGCTCTATAAATCACTGCTCTATAAATCACTGCTCTATAAATCACCAGGCTCTGCTCTATAACACACTGCTCTATAAAACACTGCTCTATAAAACACTGCTCTATAAAGCACTGCTCTATAAATCACCAGGCCCTGCGGTGGACTACAGCCTGTAGTTGAGGCGAGTCACTCCAGGTGTTTTTCTGCGGCGTTGTTGACGCCCTCGTGGTCTCAAACACACCCCTGCTGATCAGCGTCTGTTATTCTTCTGCTTTTCTGCGTCTCCGTCACCCCGGCCTTCACCTTCTGGTTCTTTGCTTTCTGTCGGGGAAACAATGGTCTCCATGCCGCTCTGTGCTGTTATTGTTGGTCGTGTAAAGCTCACGCGTTCTCGGGAAGATGGCTTTCCGAAGCAGAAGCACGTCACCACAGATGGGATGCTTTCATTGGTCTAATATATAATAGATGTTCAAATCGAGTCTGCCTGAATGAAAAAGTCAGTTCAGGCGTTATACGTAGTTCCGAACAGACACCCTTACAGTGATGAGGAATGTAAATAAAGAGGAAATCCGCATACAGAGACGCCACAGAACGCTTTGGCTTTTGTTTGGCTGTCGTCTCCACGGCCCCGAGCCTCCAGCCTCCCCCACCCTCAGCCTCAAGCCTCCACCATCCTGAGCCTCCAGCCACCACCACCCTCAGCCTCCACCACCCTGAGCCTCCAGCCTCCACCACCCTGAGCCTCCAGCCTCTACCACCCTGACCCTCCAGCCTCCACCATCCTGAGCCTCCAGCCTCTACCACCCTCAGCCTCCACCACCCTCAGCCTCCACCACCCTGAGCCTCCAGCCTCCACCACCCTGAATCAACTTAAACTAAACCAAGACCTGAGTCTGCCTGACTGAACCAACTTAAACTAAACCAAGACCTGAGTCTGCCTGACTGAACCAATTTAAACTAAACCAAGACCTGAGTCTGCCTGACTGAACCAACTTAAACCAATCCAAGACCTGAGTCTGCCTGACTGAACCAACTTAAACTAAACCAAGACCTGAGTCTGCCTGACTGAACCAACTTAAACTAAACCAAGACCTGAGTCTGCCTGACTGAACCAACTTAAACTAAACCAAGACCTGAGTCTGCCTGACTGAACCAACTTAAACTAAACCAAGACCTGAGTCTGCCTGACTGAACCAACTTAAACTAAACCAAGACCTGAGTCTGCCTGACTGAACCAACTTAAACTAAACCAAGACCTGAATCTGCCTGACTGAACCAACTTAAACTAAACCAAGACCTGAGTCTGCCTGACTGAACCAACTTAAACTAAACCAAGACCTGAGTCTGCCTGACTGAACCAACTTAAACTAAACCAAGACCTGAGTCTGCCTGACTGACCAACTTAAACTAAACCAAGACCTGAGTCTGCCTGACTCAGCCTGCTCTTACCCTGGACGGGTCTGGTGCTCTTACCCTGGTGCTCTTACCCTGGGCTCTGTCATGTCTGGATGGTGCTCTTACCCTGGGCTCTGTCATGTCGATGCCGATGAGGAAGATGAGCTCTGCGATGAAGAGGTTAACGCAGAGGTTCTTGTGGATGGTGTTGCGGTCGCTCTGGAGGGCGCGGAAGAAGCAGAAGGTGAAGATGCTGACGGCCAGGCAGACCAGCGACACCACGACGCCCACCCGCGTGATGACGGTGAGCAGCAGCTCGTGCACCTCTGTGTCCTGCGGGGGGGAAGCAGGCGGAGCACATGAATACGCCTGTTTGTCAATAAATACAACATCGAGCCGGACTGCAGCCGCCATAAATCATTTCACCGGGCGGGCGGGCGGCGGTGGGAAGATTGGCGTCCTGTTTCCTAGGAGACACCAGGAAATCACATTCATGTCTAGATTTAAATAGCCGTCAATCAGGAGCGCAGCCAATCAGAGCAGCCTGATGAGTGATATAGGACAGCTATCTGGAGGGGGGGGGGGGTCTAGGATCAGTATAAGATGAAGTTGTAGCATGTGCAGGGCGTACACTTTTAACACCCTCACACGGAACAACACTGCACCTTATACCAAGGAACGTGTTCAACACTGCCCCTTATACGAGGAACGTGTTCAACACTGCCCCTTATACCAAGGAACGTGTTCAACACTGCCCCTTATACCAAGGAACGTGTTCAACACTGCCCCTTATACCAAGGAACACGTTCAACACTGCCCCTTATACCGAGGAACGTGTTCAACACTGCCCCTTATACCAAGGAACGTGTTCAACACTGCCTCTTATACCAAGGAAGCGTTCAACACTGCCCCTTATACCGAGGAACGCGTTCAACACTGCCCCTTATAATGAGGAACGTGTTCAACACTGCCCCTTATACCGAGGAACGTGTTCAACACTGCCCCTTATACCAAGGAACGTGTTCAACACTGCCCCTTATACGAGGAACGCGTTCCCACAGCTAGAACCACCGTCGCTGGGTCCACAGAGAAGCCGGGGTCCGAACGGAGACCTTGATGCTAATGATTCAGCACATATGACCAGGAGGAGGAGCTAGGAAACCGGCTGCTTACCGAGATCTCTCGATGAGCCATGAGGATGGCGAAGTTGGTGAGGTGACTGCAGGAGCAGCTGGTGTGGGTCTTGTTGGAGTCCAGGAGCTTGCAGCCCTGCGTGGACCAGTATCCCATCATGCTCCTCTCAGAGTAGTTCCAGAACGAGCAGTTGGAGTTGAAGTAGTGTTCCGTCTGGTAGTTAAAGAGATATGGCTTAATGGACAAAGTGTGCACAAAATTACATGTGAAACACTCAAAAATGTTAACACCCATTCAGATTCTGACACAGCCGTTATGGTGAGGCATCTCCATGTTTAGTTTAAATCTGTTCATGCGTCGCATCTCATATGGTTGCATGCTTGCTAAATCAACCAGGGACCGTTGGCTATGTGAGGCATTAAATGGCATATTGCTTTAAAAGACGAATGATAATTGGTGTTTCAGTAATTTCATCCTACATTGTACGGCTAATCTAGGAGTTAATTCCTCCGCCTCCCCCCACTATAAAAAGAACAGTATCATTTATCGTCTAACTTTGATTAAATAATTACTTTCATTAGGAATTCATGTCGGGTCCTAAAAGGTTTATTTTAATTTGATGTTCAGTGATTTAAATAAACATATGGGTGACTTGGCCAGGCAGTTAAAATGCAAAGACGGGATCTTCCGCCTGATCCTATCCTGGTGATTTCATGCCTTATTCATTTAATCCAGCTAGAGCACCCCATCCAACCCTCTACCCTATACAGAGCACCCCATCCAACCCTCTACCCTATACAGAGCACCCCATCCAACCCTCTACCCAATACAGAGCACCCCATCCAACCCTCTACCCGATACAGAGCACCCCATCCAACCCTCTACCCAATACAGAGCACCCCATCCAACCCTCTACCCTATACAGAGCACCCCATCCAACCCTCTACCCTATACAGAGCACCCCATCCAACCCTCTACCCTATACAGAGCACCCCATCCAACCCTCTACCCTATACAGAGCACCCCATCCAACCCTCTACCCTATACAGAGCACCCCATCCAACCCCTCTACCCTATACAGAGCACCCCATCCAACCCTCTACCCAATACAGAGCACCCCATCCAACCCATCTACCCTATACAGAGCACCCCATCCAACCCCTCTACCCAATACAGAGCACCCCATCCAACCCTCTACCCTATACAGAGCACCCCATCCAACCCTCTACCCAATACAGAGCACCCCATCCAACCCCTCTACCCAATACAGAGCACCCCATCCAACCCTCTACCCTATACAGAGCACCCCATCCAACCCTCTACCCTATACAGAGCACCCCATCCAACCCCTCTACCCTATACAGAGCACCCCATCCAACCCTCTACCCTATACAGAGCACCCCATCCAACCCCTCTACCCAATACAGAGCACCCCATCCAAACCCTCTACCCAATACAGAGCACCCCATCCAACCCCTCTACCCAATACAGAGCACCCCATCCAACCCTCTACCCAATACAGAGCACCCCATCCAACCCCTCTACCCTATACAGAGCACCCCATCCAACCCCTCTACCCTATACAGAGCACCCCATCCAACCCCTCTACCCTATACAGAGCACCCCATCCAACCCCTCTACCCTATACAGAGCACCCCATCCAACCCCTCTACCCTATACAGAGCACCCCATCCAACCCCTCTACCCAATACAGAGCACCCCATCCAACCCCTCTACCCTATACAGAGCACCCCATCCAACCCCTCTACCCTATACAGAGCACCCCATCCAACCCTCTACCCTATACAGAGCACCCCATCCAACCCCTCTACCCTATACAGAGCACCCCATCCAACCCCTCTACCCAATACAGAGCACCCCATCCAACCCCTCTACCCAATACAGAGCACCCCACCCAACCCCTCTACCCAATACAGAGCACCCCATCCAACCCCTCTACCCAATACAGAGCACCCCATCCAACCCCTCTACCCAATACAGAGCACCCCATCCAACCCCTCTACCCTATACAGAGCACCCCATCCAACCCTCTACCCTATACAGAGCACCCCATCCAACCCCTCTACCCTATACAGAGCACCCCATCCAACCCCTCTACCCAATACAGAGCACCCCATCCAACCCCTCTACCCTATACAGAGCACCCCATCCAACCCCTCTACCCTATACAGAGCACCCCATCCAACTCTCTACCCTATACAGAGCACCCCATCCAACCCCTCTACCCTATACAGAGCACCCCATCCAACCCCTCTACCCAATACAGAGCACCCCATCCAACCCCTCTACCCAATACAGAGCACCCCACCCAACCCCTCTACCCAATACAGAGCACCCCATCCAACCCCTCTACCCAATACAGAGCACCCCATCCAACCCCTCTACCCAATACAGAGCACCCCATCCAACCCCTCTACCCAATACAGAGCACCCCATCCAACCCCTCTACCCTATACAGAGCACCCCATCCAACCCTCTACCCAATACAGAGCACCCCATCCAACCCCTCTACCCAATACAGAGCACCCCATCCAACCCCTCTACCCAATACAGAGCACCCCATCCAAACCCTCTACCCAATACAGAGCACCCCATCCAACCCTCTACCCAATACAGAGCACCCCATCCAACCCCTCTACCCAATACAGAGCACCCCATCCAACCCTCTACCCTATACAGAGCACCCCATCCAACCCTCTACCCTATACAGAGCACCCCATCCAACCCCTCTACCCTATACAGAGCACCCCATCCAACCCTCTACCCTATACAGAGCACCCCATCCAACCCCTCTACCCTATACAGAGCACCCCATCCAACCCCTCTACCCAATACAGAGCACCCCATCCAACCCCTCTACCCTATACAGAGCACCCCATCCAACCCTCTACCCTATACAGAGCACCCCATCCAACCCCTCTACCCTATACAGAGCACCCCATCCAACCCTCTACCCTATACAGAGCACCCCATCCAACCCTCTACCCTATACAGAGCACCCCATCCAAACCCTCTACCCAATACAGAGCACCCCATCCAACCCTCTACCCTATACAGAGCACCCCATCCAACCCCTCTACCCTATACAGAGCACCCCATCCAACCCCTCTACCCTATACAGAGCACCCCATCCAACCCCTCTACCCTATACAGAGCACCCCATCCAACCCCTCTACCCAATACAGAGCACCCCATCCAACCCCTCTACCCTATACAGAGCACCCCATCCAACCCTCTACCCTATACAGAGCACCCCATCCAACCCCTCTACCCTATACAGAGCACCCCATCCAACCCTCTACCCTATACAGAGCACCCCATCCAACCCTCTACCCTATACAGAGCACCCCATCCAAACCCTCTACCCTATACAGAGCACCCCATCCAAACCCTCTACCCTATACAGAGCACCCCATCCAACCCCTCTACCCTATACAGAGCACCCCATCCAACTCTCTACCCTATACAGAGCACCCCATCCAACTCTCTACCCTATACAGAGCACCCCATCCAACCCCTCTACCCAATACAGAGCACCCCATCCAACCCTCTACCCTATACAGAGCACCCCATCCAACCCTCTACCCTATACAGAGCACCCCATCCAACCCTCTACCCTATACAGAGCACCCCATCCAACCCTCTACCCTATACAGAGCACCCCATCCAACCCCTCTACCCAATACAGAGCACCCCATCCAACCCCTCTACCCTATACAGAGCACCCCATCCAACCCTCTACCCTATACA
>NC_140259.1:10967757-11070257 GCF_949987555.1 Borostomias antarcticus | reverse complement strand
ACTGTGCTCTGGGCAGTTTGACGTTGCTACGGACGTTACTGTAACAGAGGCTGCTGGTCCGAACTTGACAGGCCGAATACGAAGTGGCCAGAGACTCTGATCAGACGCCGGTGGAATTTCCCCCCGAAAATAATTGAATCAATCAGAGTAATGAGGTAATCGATGGCGGGGGCGGTGCTGGCCGACTAGGACGCGCTAACTTCACCTCGCATCAACTACCCCGCACGTCAAATACTGCTGACTCAGCGCTCTCCCTGGCAGCCTGGCGTCCAATAACATTGTCATTAGTCAGGGTGGGTGGGGGGGTGGGGGGGGAACCAATGAACCACGGGCCCCAGTGACATGCAACACACCGGACATATGCCCGGCCCCATGATGATGAAATCTGGGATGAGTGTGTTGTAACATTCTTTTTCTCCGTTTCTTTTTTACGAGCGGTGGCCGTCTAAAGGGTAATTAGCCCGATCCATTTTCACCACCTCCCCAAGGAGCCGTGTGGACAGGAGAGAGCTTGACTTTGGAGGCAGGTGGAGGACGTTGAGGAGTCCCTAATGGGGAGAGATGGGGCCAAAATACCCAGGAAGTGGCGGCGTCGGAGCCATTAAACAGAGAAGAACACAAATTGGTTTGGCCCTGCCAGCCTTATTACTCACAAGGAGACACAGATGTGTGTCTCTAATTTATGACAAATGTAAAATGCCAAATGGAAATCTGTGTCTTGAGGAGTGAACCACCATGAATTAGGTGTTGAAAGGTCAGACTTTGGCCGGGGAAAAAACAAAAGGTTTATATAAATCACGCGTGACCACCGTGTCCCACCATAGCGTTGAGACTGCTGTGTGAGGGCATCTTATATCAGTGAGATCAGAATCAGTCAATCAAAGAATGAACGATAAATCAACAGAAGCTAACAATGAATTACAACAGATATTAAATCGTTCAATAGAGTTATATAGAGTTAAATATCCAGGCATGTACCCTGAAACTAGCAAAAAGCAAAACAAAACAGGCAATGGAAGAAAAAGAATAATACAAAAATACAAAACAAACAGCCTGAAACCCCCCAAAATATACATTCAATTAAAAGAAGACACATTAGCAACTGCAGACGATTTCCCTGCAACTTAAGTTTTGCACTTGTCGGCACAAACATGTTCACGCAGGAGCGATTAACCAGGAATGCAGGAAGCACAGCCGGGCAGGAGGCGGGGCTACATGACAAGATGGGGGAGGGGCATGCGGCCAGGGGGACAGGGCTGTGCGGGGGGGGGGGGGGGTACAGTAGCAGACGGGGTACAGTAGAGACGGGGTACAGTAGCGTAGCTCAGATACCTTCATGTACGCCCTGCATGTCCTTTCTCGCTTTTGAAGCTTTTTCATTTCGAGGGACGAAGGAAAGATCAGACACAGAAACACACAGTTAGAGACTTTGGCCGACGTGTTCAGGGCCTCACTGGTAGTTCTGACTGACTGACTGACTGACTGACTGACTGACTGACTGACTGACTGACTCCCACTGACTGACTGACTAACTGGCTGACTGACTGACTGGCTGACTGACTGACTGATTGACTGACTGACTGACTGACTGACTGACTGACTGACTGACTGACTGATTGACTGACTGACTGACTGACTGACTGACTGACTGACTGACTGATTGACTGACTGACTGACTGACTGGCTGGCTGACTGACTGACTGACCAACTGACCAACTGACTCCCACAGACTGACTGACTGACTGACTGACTGACTGACTGACCAACTGACCAACTGACTCCCACAGACTGACTGACTGACTGACTGACTGACTGACTGACTGACTGGCTGGCTGACTGACTGACTGACTGACCAACTGACCAACTGACTCCCACAGACTGACTGACTGACTGACTGACTGACTGACTGACCAACTGACCAACTGACTCCCACAGACTGACTGACTGACTGACTGACTGACTGGCTGACTGGCTGACTGACTGACTGACTGACTGACTGACGGAGTCCCACAGACAGGCTGGCCCCTCCTCTCTGCGCCGCACAACTAGCGCTCTGGCAGAACCCGCACTGGCAGAACCGGCACTGGCAGAACCCACACTGGCAGAACCCGCTCTGGCAGAACCCGCTCTGGCAGAACCCGCCGCGGCAATTACCTCAATACAAATCCGTCTCTGCATGGCGGCCTAGTGAGCCTACAACGGAGTAACTGTTTTCCTCTCGTCGTGTCGGCCCTCTACTTCTGTCTGACTTCCAGGGGGGCGAGGGGAGCGTGACAGACCCGATACTGAGAACAATACCCACAGAATAACCAGCTACATGTTCTATTACTTTTCTCAAGTGTAAAAAACAGTTTTAACCCCGTAGTCAGAGAGTTAGAAAGAGAACGACTCCAACGAGCGCTGAGAACATCCTACTGTCTGGGTTCCACCGGGCGCGGCGGAGGATGACCGACGGATTCATCTCCATTCTGGCTCAGTACGTGATGGTGAATGAGGTTTTTGGGCGGCCATTTTGGGGCCGGGAGGGGAGGATGGGCGGCGGTTACCTTGTTGAAGCTGCGGCCTGCGGAGTCCTTCTCGCTGGGCCTCAGCTCCTGGAGCTGGGCGTCCAGGATGTCCACCAGCTGTTCCATCAGACGCACTGACGAGCTCACGTCGCCGGCGAAGATGGGGCCTTTGGTGTGCTTGGCGAGCTCGTTGGCCAGGTTAGCGGCGTTCTCGCCACTACGGATCTGCCGGGGTTTGACAGCGATCATCTTTTAAGTTTACGAACGCACATTCATCAGCGTTCAAGCACCATTTTCATACATGGGTGTTAATGTGCGGGAGTTTGCTAATAAAAATGTTATCTGCTGACCAGGGCAACGGCATTTCAGACATGGGGGCTCTGCCACTTTATATGAGGAGAGATTAGTCAACACTACTAGATGATCCTTACAGAATCACACAACAGGCACATATGATTCATTCGCATCAAAATATTAATCACAATCTAAGTTATTAGTGAGAGTGACAACATTTTTAATACTCAAGTATTACTCTATTAGGTCAAAACAGCATAGAGCAGATGGTTACATGGATTACTGTAGTAGTAGTAGTAGTAGTATTAGTAGTAGTAGTACTGTTTGTACTACTGTTACTCTTAGTAAAATGAGTCCCTAGATGTCTCACAGCCCGTTTCATCTCTAATTGTTCAAGATGAAAGGAAGGAAATGCACTCTTTCATTAACAACGCAGCTGCGCAGGCCACATTGGATTCTGGGTAAGCACATTCAGGTACCAACCTTCTGGGCCACCTGGTTGACCCAGTGGGACGTGCAGTTGCTGAGGTCAGGGCCCTTAGGGTGCCACGCCCCGGTGGCAAAGACACACAGGTAGGAGGCCGTGCCTGTTAGGGGAAAAGGGGCTTTAAAACCTGACACGGCATACTCCCAACACTATTAGAACCTGATACTAGAACCTGATACTAGAACCTGATACTCCCACCACTATTAGAACCTGATACTAGAACCTGATACTCCCAACACTATTAGAACCTGATACTAGAACCTGATACTCCCAACACTATTAGAACCTGATACTAGAACCTGATACTCCCACCACTATTAGAACCTGATACTAGAACCTGATACTCCCAACACTATTAGAACCTGATACTAGAACCTGATACTCCCAACACTATTAGAACCTGATACTAGAACCTGATACTCCCAACACTATTAGAACCTGATACTAGAACCTGATACTCCCAACACTATTAGAACCTGATACTAGAACCTGATACTAGAACCTGATACTCCCAACACTATTAGAACCTGATACTAGAACCTGATACTAGAACCTGATACTCCCACCACTATTAGAACCTGATACTAGAACCTGATACTCCCAACACTATTAGAACCTGATACTAGAACCTGATACTCCCAACACTATTAGAACCTGATACTAGAACCTGATACTCCCAACACTATTAGAACCTGATACTAGAACCTGATACTCCCAACACTATTAGAACCTGATACTAGAACCTGATACTAGAACCTGATACTCCCAACACTATTAGAACCTGATACTCCCAACACTATTAGAACCTGATACTCCCAACACTATTAGAACCTGATACTCCCAACAGTATTAGAACCTGATACTCCCAACACTATTAGAACCTGATACTCCCAACACTATTAGAACCTGATACTCCCAACACTATTAGAACCTGATACTAGAACCTGATACTCCCAACAGTATTAGAACCTGATACTCCCAACAGTATTAGAACCTGATA
Organism: Borostomias antarcticus; assembly: GCF_949987555.1. Lineage (NCBI taxonomy): Eukaryota > Metazoa > Chordata > Actinopteri > Stomiiformes > Stomiidae > Borostomias > Borostomias antarcticus. The sequence continues at coordinate 11,065,969 of NC_140259.1, read as the reverse complement.
CTCCCAACAGTATTAGAACCTGATACTCCCAACAGTATTAGAACCTGCTACTAGAACCTGATACTCCCAACACTATTAGAACCTGATACTAGAACCTGATACTCCCAACAGTATTAGAACCTGATACTCCCAACAGTATTAGAACCTGCTACTAGAACCTGATACTCCCAACACTATTAGAACCTGATACTCCCAACAGTATTAGAACCTGATACTAGAACCTGATACTCCCAACACTATTAGAACCTGATACTCCCAACAGCATTAGAACCTGATACTCCCAACACTATTAGAACCTGATACTAGAACCTGATACTCCCAACACTATTAGAACCTGATACTATAACCTGATACTAGAACCTGATACTCCCAACAGTATTAGAACCTGATACTCCCAACAGTATTAGAACCTGATACTAGAACCTTATACTCCCAACACTATTAGAACCTGATACTCCCAACAGTATTAGAACCTGATACTAGAACCTGATACTCCCAACACTATTAGAACCTGATACTATAACCTGATACTAGAACCTGATACTCCCAACAGTATTAGAACCTGATACTCCCAACAGTATTAGAACCTGATACTCCCAACAGTATTAGAACCTGATACTAGAACCTGATACTCCCAACAGTATTAGAACCTGATACTAGAACCTGATACTCCCAACAGTATTAGAACCTGCTACTCCCAACACTATTAGAACCTGATACTAGAACCTGATACTCCCAACACTATTAGAACCTGATACTAGAACCTGATACTCCCAACACTATTAGAACCTGATACTAGAACCTGATACTCCCAACACTATTAGAACCTGATACTCCCAACACTATTAGAACCTGATACTAGAACCTGATACTCCCAACACTATTAGAACCTGATACTATAACCTGATACTAGAACCTGATACTCCCAACAGTATTAGAACCTGATACTCCCAACAGTATTAGAACCTGATACTCCCAACAGTATTAGAACCTGATACTAGAACCTGATACTCCCAACAGTATTAGAACCTGATACTAGAACCTGATACTCCCAACAGTATTAGAACCTGCTACTCCCAACACTATTAGAACCTGATACTAGAACCTGATACTCCCAACACTATTAGAACCTGATACTAGAACCTGATACTCCCAACACTATTAGAACCTGATACTAGAACCTGATACTCCCAACACTATTAGAACCTGATACTAGAACCTGATACTAGAACCTGATACTCCCAACAGTATTAGAACCTGCTACTCCCAACACTATTAGAACCTGATACTAGAACCTGATACTCCCAACACTATTAGAACCTGATACTCCCAACAGTATTAGAACCTGCTACTCCCAACAGTATTAGAACCTGATACTCCCAACACTATTAGAACCTGATACTCCCAACAGTATTAGAACCTGCTACTCCCAACAGTATTAGAACCTGATACTAGAACCTGATACTAGAATATGATACTCCCAACAGTATTAGAACCTGCTACTCCCAACAGTATTAGAACCTGATACTCCCAACACTATTAGAACCTGATACTCCCAACAGTATTAGTATTAGCTGTGGGGACAGGAAGAAAGGACACAGTGGTTTTGAACTGAAAGCCAGAAAATTCCAGTAAAACCCTGAGTCAGTTTTACTATAAATTAGGTAACAGCAAGGAGTTCCTTCCGCCCCAATTACCACACATTTAATGAACCCTGAATGTTAACGCAATTTCACACACAATTCAATAAGGCTTGAGCATCTTCAAGCAGGCCGCGAGAAACAGCTGAGCCTGTGTTCCTTTTCACCAGAAACACAGCAGACTGCCAAACAACGTTTTGACCTAGAATGACAGTTAATTATTCACACCGCTGTAAAATACTATCTCACACCGAGTCCTTGCACTCTTCCAACCGACGTTCTTTATCAATAAATGATACACGGTCCCCAACAACAGAGCGCTATAACGAGCACACACTTCTCTCTCCCGGCCCCGGCAGCTGCAGCGGGGGGCCCCTGAGGTAAACAGGCTGCTTACCTCTCGTTCCCTTGGGGCAGGGCCGCTCCACCTGCATGCCCCTCTGGGTCTGGGGCCACACGATGTCCCTCTTCTCCACGGCTTCGCAGAAGCGCTGCGGCAGGGGGAAGCTCTCCAGGGGCGGGGGCGCCGTGGTCTGGGGGGCCTCCGGAGGGGGTTTGGGCGCTCCCCTGCTCCCCTCCTTGGGCCCTGTTGTGGTGGTGGTGTTGGCGACACCTCTGTGCGCGGTGGTGGTTGTCGTAGCGGCGGTGGTTCGGGGAGGTGGGGGGGCGACCGTGGCTTCTGACGGAGGGGGAGCTGTGGAGAGAAGAAGAGAGAGATGTTGACGTCAGCTCCCCCACAAGATCTGTTCTCTTTCTTTCCAAACATGCCCAGACCCATGACTGTGGGGGGAGAATATAGCGATACAAAATAGTGCTACACATAATGGTGGGGCATATGATGTGTGAACAGACTGGGCTTTTTCTATGGGCTATGCCTTATTCAAGGCACTCGGTCTGCAGCCAACGAGACAATAATTACAGTTCCATCTTCCCGAGCGGCGGTGCGTCATGCCTGGGGGATTCTGAGGCATAGCTGATCAAATTTCACCAGAGAAACACAAAGCCAGTGTGTAGACTTGTTGTTGGGGAGATGTATTTGGTGGTGGTTCCTTCCTTATACCTCCTGTATATTAGTGATAAAGCAGGTAGCACATGTGGTAACTCATTCAGGGTGCCACGGGCCAAAACCATACATTTCAGTCAAGGGAAACAGGAGAAGTGTGCGCTGTTGCATTTAACATGAACCACAGAAGGATGGTGTGTGCTGCATTTAGAAAGAAAAAAATTGTGAGGAGAGGGGGGCAGGGTAGTGCATGAATGGCAGTGCAATTACAGTTTATCTTATGTCAATGGCACATGAGTACTTCAGCCACTGACATGCTGATAATACACTTTTGATAAGGTTACGTTTTGACCGTACATCTCCAGGAGCTGTGAGGTGGACTGGCTATTTAGCGGGTACTTTTCAAATGCAATATCAAATCGACAGAATGTGTGTGTGTATGTGTGTGTGTGTGTGTGTGTGTGTGTGTGTGTGTGTGTGTGTGTGTGGAATTGAATCAGATGTGAGCGCAACACTGGGGGATTTGTTGTAGGTGTATCTATTTTAATCAAGTAAGAGTGTGTGGAACAAGCGTTGAGGACGAGAGAGAGAGAGAGAGTGGATGTGAGAGAGAGAGTGGATGTGGGGGAGAGAGTGGATGTGAGAGAGAGAGTGGATGTGGGGGAGAGAGTGGATGTGGGGGAGAGAGTGGATGTGGGGGAGAGAGTGGATGTGGGGGAGAGAGTGGATGAGGGGGAGAGAGTGGATGTGGGGGAGAGAGTGGATGTGGGGGAGAGAGTGGATGTGAGAGAGAGAGTGGATGTGGGGGAGAGAGTGGATGTGGGGGAGAGAGTGGATGTGAGAGAGAGAGTGGATGTGGGGGAGAGAGTGGATGTGGGGGAGAGAGTGGATGTGAGAGAGAGAGAGAGAGAGTGGATGTGGGGGAGAGAGTGGATGTGAGAGAGAGAGTGGATGTGGGGGAGAGAGTGGATGTGGGGGAGAGAGTGGATGAGGGGGAGAGAGTGGATGAGGGGGAGAGAGTGGATGTGGGGGAGAGAGTGGATGTGAGAGAGAGAGAGTGGATGTGGGGGAGAGAGTGGATGTGGGGGAGAGAGTGGATGTGAGAGAGAGAGTGGATGTGGGGAGGGGGAGAGAGTGGATGTGGGGGAGAGAGTGGATGTGAGAGAGAGAGTGGATGTGGGGGAGAGAGTGGATGAGGGGGAGAGAGTGGATGAGGGGGAGAGAGTGGATGTGGGGGAGAGAGTGGATGTGGGGGAGAGAGTGGATGAGGGGGAGAGAGTGGATGTGGGGGAGAGAGTGGATGTGGGGGAGAGAGTGGATGTGGGGGAGAGAGAGAGTGGATGTGAGAGAGAGAGTGGATGTGGGGGAGAGAGAGAGTGGATGTGAGAGAGAGAGAGAGTGGATGTGGGGGAGAGAGTGGAAGAGAGGGAAGCAGCCCTGCAGCCGGGCGAGTCGGACCAGCGCATCAGCGCCACGCCCTATCGGCTCCTTCCATTGGATAAGGGGACTAGCTGATGGACATAGTTGATGTGTCTGGCAGGGCGTGGCGGCGAGGAAGGGACACATCAGCACAGCCTGGCTGACGGGACCGCCTCTGAGCTTGGCTCGCTACCTGCTGTGGATTAGTCTCTACTGACCGCTGAGGACAGCTCAATGTGTCTGTCTCCTGGCGGGGCAGAGTAGCACCCCTCCCTCAGACAGGGGGGCAGACGATGACAGGCTGACGTCCTCAGAGTACCACTCTAGCCCACTCTTCTTCTCTATCTAGTCCACTCTTCTCTATCTATCCCACTCTTCTCCTCTATCTATCCCACTCTTCTCCTCTATCTATCCCACTCTTCTCCTCTATCTAGCCCACTCTTCTTCTCTATCTATCCCACTCTTCTCCTCTATCTAGCCCACTCTTCTCCTCTATCTTTCCCACTCTTCTCCTCTATCTAGCCCACTCTTCTCCTCTATCTATCCCACTCTTCTCCTCTATCTAGCCCACTCTTCTCCTCTATCTATCCCACTCTTCTCCTCTATCTATCCCACTCTTCTTCTCTATCTATCCCACTCTTCTTCTCTATCTATCCCACTCTTCTTCTCTATCCAGCCCACTCTTCTCCTCTATCTATCCCACTCTTCTCCTCTATCTAGCCCACTCTTCTTCTCTATCTAGCCCACTCTTCTCCTCTATCTAGCCCACTCTTCTCCTCTATCTAGCCCACTCTTCTCCTCTATCTATCCCACTCTTCTCCTCTATCTATCCCTCTCTTCTCCTCTATCTAGCCCACTCTTCTTCTCTATCTAGCCCACTCTTCTCCTCTATCTATCCCACTCTTCTCCTCTATCTAGCCCACTCTTCTCCTCTATCTATCCCACTCTTCTTCTCTATCTAGCCCACTCTTCTCCTCTATCTAGCCCACTCTTCTCCTCTATCTATCCCACTCTTCTCCTCTATCTATCCCACTCTTCTTCTCTATCTATCCCTCTCTTCTCCTCTATCTATCCCACTCTTCTCCTCTATCTATCCCACTCTTCTCCTCTATCTATCCCACTCTTCTCCTCTATCTATCCCACTCTTCTCCTCTATCTATCCCACTCTTCTCCTCTATCTATCCCACTCTTCTCCTCTATCTAGCCCACTCTTCTTCTCTATCTATCCCACTCTTCTTCTCTATCTATCCCACTCTTCTCCTCTATCTATCCCACTCTTCTCCTCTATCTATCCCACTCTTCTCCTCTATCTAGCCCACTCTTCTTCTCTATCTATCCCACTCTTCTTCTCTATCTATCCCACTCTTCTTCTCTATCTATCCCACTCTTCTCCTCTATCTATCCCACTCTTCTCCTCTATCTAGCCCACTCTTCTCCTCTATCTATCCCACTCTTCTTCTCTATCTATCCCACTCTTCTTCTCTATCTATCCCACTCTTCTTCTCTATCTATCCCACTCTTCTTCTCTATCTATCCCACTCTTCTTCTCTATCTATCCCACTCTTCTCCTCTATCTATCCCACTCTTCTTCTCTATCTATCCCACTCTTCTCCTCTATCTATCCCACTCTTCTCCTCTATCTAGCCCACTCTTCTCCTCTATCCATCCCACTCTTCTCCTCTATCTATCCCACTCTTCTTCTCTATCTAGAACACTCTTCTTCTCTATCTATCCCCCTCTTCTCCTCTATCTATCCCACTCTTCTTCTCTATCTATCCCACTCTTCTCCTCTATCTATCCCACTCTTCTCCTCTATCTATCCCACTCTTCTCCTCTATCTATCCCACTCTCCTTCTCTATCTAGCCCACTCTTCTCCTCTATCTAGCCCACTCTTCTCCTCTATCTATCTATCCCACTCTTCTCCTCTATCTAGCCCACTCTTCTCCTCTATCTATCCCACTCTTCTCCTCTATCTAGCCCACTCTTCCACTCTATCTATCCCACTCTTCTTCTCTATCTATCCCACTCTTCTCCTCTATCTAGCCCACTCTTCTCCTCTATCTAGCCCACTCTTCTCCTCTATCTATCCCACTCTTCTCCTCTATCTATCTATCCCACTCTTCTTCTCTATCTATCCCACTCTTCTTCTCTATCTATCCCACTCTTCTTCTCTATCTATCCCACTCTTCTTCTCTATCTAGCCCACTCTTCTTCTCTATCTAGCCCACTCTTCTCCTCTAAATAGCCCACTCTTCTCCTCTATCTAGCCCACTCTTCTTCTCTATCTATCCCACTCTTCCACTCTTCTCCTCTATCTAGCCCACTCTTCTCCTCTATCTAGCCCACTCTCCCATCTTGGTCGCTGAAGACATGAACGTGTGAAAGCAATAAACAGAAGACCATCCAGATTATTCACATGCTGTTGCGTAAAATAAATGTTAGCATGTACTTCCCTAGATGACAGAGGTCTGGTTGAACACTGGGTCAGAATGAGTGAATGAACATCAAAATGAGTGAATGAACAGGGGCTAGGAGCACTGCGAGGGGTTGGTGGGCAAAGCGCCAGGAACTTCTCAGGAAATTGTGGGGCCCGCTATACATTTCCAGAGCGTGACCGATGATGATGATGAAAACTTCACTCTTTCTGGGTGAGGATTCCAGCCCCCCATCCTATAGACAAAACCCAGGCTAAATTAAATGAAAACTAAAGCAACATGAATCGTTGTTGTATGACATGATTTAAGATAAGGGATTTGCTCCGCGATCAATCAAGTTGGCGTCTGGTGTAATCCAAGTGCATTCCTTTGGCATGTAAGCCAACAGTTGTATCATGTCCAGACCCCTTCTCAAACAGCTACGTGTGTTAGCCTGCCCAAGCACTGCGCTGCATTCTTTACTTATGCTAAGAGATGTACCGCAATTATTTCTCTCGACTCATTTTCTCCAACCTGCTGTTCTGGTTATCAGTGCAGTAACTGAAGGGTAATTACAGCAGGCTAGGCTCACGTAATGGCATTGTGTCTCAGTGAAAGAGAGCTCCATTAGGGAGGATCTAGTCTGGTTGAGCCCGAGCTTTGCCTCAATAATAACACAGGGCTTTCAGCCTCTTCTCACGCTCACACGCCACACGGCACAACTCTCACGTGGAGAAATGACCCACCCCTAAATACTAGCAGTTCAATGTTCATGGGACCCTTATTTTGAAATTACTTGAAGGAACGCTATTCTCGCCTCCCAGTCGTCCTTTGTGTCCAAAGAATGCTAGCTAGCGGGGAGAGAGAACGCTACCTAGCGGGGTGAGATAACGCTACCTAGTGGGTGAGAAAGAAAGCTACCTAACGGGGAGAGAGAACGCTACCTAGCAGGGAGAGAGAGAGAGCACTAGCTAGCAGGGAGAGAGGATGCTACCTAGCGGGGTGAGAGAACGCTAGCTAGTGGGCGAGAGAGAACGCTACCTAGCGGGGTGAGAGAGGATGCTACCTAGCGGTGAGAGAGAGAAAACGCTACCTAGCGGGGTGAGATAATGCTACCTAGTGGGGGAGAGAGGATGCTACCTAGTGGGCGAGAGAGAACGCTACCTAGCGGGGTGAGAGAGAGAGAGAACGCTACCTAGCTGGGTGAGATAACGCTACCTAGCGGGGTGAGAGGATGCTACCTAGCGGGGAGAGAGAACGCTAGCTAGCGGGGTGAGAGAACGCTACCTAGCGGGGTGAGAGAACGCTACCTAGCGGGGAGAGAGAACGCTACCTAGCGGGGTGAGAGAACGCTACCTAGCGGGGTGAGAGAACGCTACCTAGCGGGGTGAGAGAACGCTACCTAGCGGGGAGAGAGAACGCTACCTAGCGGGGAGAGAGAACGCTACCTAGCGGGGAGAGAGAACGCTACCTAGAGGGGAGAGAGAACGCTACCTAGCGGGGAGAGAGAACGCTACCTAGCGGGGAGAGAGTACGCTAGCTAGCGGGGAGAGAGGACGCTAGCTAGCGGGGAGAGAGGACGCTACCTAGCGGGGTGAGAGAACGCTACCTAGCGGTGAGAGAGAACGCTACCTAGCGGTGAGAGAGAACGCTACCTAGCGGGGAGAGAGAACGCTACCTAGCGGTGAGAGAGAACGCTACCTAGCGGGGTGAGAGAACGCTACCTAGCGGGGTGAGAGAACGCTACCTAGCGGGGTGAGAGAACGCTAGCTAGCGGGGTGAGAGAACGCTACCTAGCGGTGAGAGAGAACGCTACCTAGCGGGGAGAGAGAATGCTAACTAGCGGGGTGAGAGAACGCTACCTAGCGGGGTGAGAGAACGCTACCTAGCGGGGAGAGAGAGCACTAGCTAGCGGGGTGAGAGAACGCTAGCTAGCGGGGTGAGAGAACGCTAGCTAGCGGGTTGAGATAATGCTACCTAGCGGGGTGAGAGAACGCTAGCTAGCGGGGTGAGAGAACGCTACCTAGCGGGGAGAGATAATGCTACCTAGCGGGGTGAGAGAACGCTACCTAGAGGGGTGAGAGAACGCTAGCTAGCGGGGTGAGAGAACGCTAGCTAGCGGGGTGAGAGAACGCTACCTAGCGGGGAGAGATAATGCTACCTAGCGGGGTGAGAGAACGCTACCTAGAGGGGTGAGAGAACGCTAGCTAGCGGGGTGAGAGAACGCTAGCTAGCGGGGTGAGAGAATGCTACCTAGCGGGGTGAGAGAGAACGCTACCTAGCGGGGTGAGAGAACGCTACCTAGCGGGGTGAGAGAACGCTACCTAGCGGGGAGAGAGAACGCTACCTAGCGGGGTGAGAGAATGCTACCTAGCGGGGTGAGAGAATGCTACCTAGCGGGGTGAGAGAACGCTACCTAGCGGGGAGAGAGAACGCTACCTAGCGGGGTGAGAGAACGCTACCTAGCGGGGTGAGAGAACGCTACCTAGCGGGGAGAGAGAACGCTACCTAGCGGGGAGAGATAATGCTACCTAGCCGGGTGAGGAGGGTTGTTGTGGCTAAAAAAAACTCACTCCAAACCTTTGGTCAAACTTGGCAGCCCTAACAACACTATTGTCAACAAAATGTGGAGTGGAATACTGTATATCCACTGAATGGTCTGTTTGTGAAAATTGCATTTTAGGTATAAGTAGAAAAATAGTGATTTATTGTGCAAACAATATACCCAATATAAGCAATAAGCGATACACTACGTCAAACCTTGCTGTTGTCATGCTGGCTGTTCAGCCATACATAGTGTGTTGTTGTGTAATCCTAACAGCCCCATAATCTCATTAACTGTAGCCAACGAGACATGCCGCAGCATAATTTAATCCAGTGAAAGCTTGGATTAATGCTACAGGTATTACAAGGGACGCTCCTACCGAGCTGCCTCTGCATTAGCTGCAGTAACAGGGTTGGATTATCAGTGCGCCGGCTTCCTCTTTGTGGAGCTCTATTGATTGTTAGTGCTGCTCCTCCAGCACATTGATATCCCATCAGAAGCACTCTAACTCTAACTACAACATATGCAGATTCAAGTGTATTTCCTGGGTGTCTGCGCTCATCGTCTATCCCACTAACATTTGTCTGATACCCTCGAATGCCCTCCTGTACAATTTTCTTTTGATTACAACAGGGGCAGTCTCTCTCTCTCTTGTCTGCTCTCTCTCTCTAGCCCTCTCTCTCTCTCTCTCTCTCCTTCCATCTCTCTCTCTCCCTCTCTCTTCCTCTCTCTCTCTCTCTCTGGTCCTCTCTCTCTCTCTGGTCCTCTCTCTCTTCCACTCTCTATCTCTCTTTCTCTCTCTCCCCCCCTCTCTCTCTCCTTCCCTCTCTCTCTCTCTCCCTCTCTCTTCCTCTATCTCTCTCTCTCTCTCTGGTCCTCTCTCTCTCTCCCTCTTCCACTCTCTCTTTCTCTTTCTCTCTCTCTCCCTCTCTCTGTCACCCTCTCTCTCTCTCTCTTTCTCTCTCTCTCTCTTGTGCACACTCCCCTTTCTCTCTCAGGCCAGATAGCCGAACCAGAGAGAGGATCCTCAATTAATATGTCTGTCTAGCTCTCAGCCCAAGAGGGACCTTCAATTACCTGCCATAGAGAAGGAGAGGAAGGACGGATATCTTCCAAAGTACTGTGGATATAGTCAGAACCGTCACATTCATAACCTCTTAATATGATCAACGCCCACAAACGTTTCCCATTTGAATATATCTCTGTGCCACTATTACCACTGGGGGAGAGCGAGTGTGCCAGAGACAATAATCCAGCGAGGCCAGGAGTGTGTGGGGGGAGGCGGGCGCTGTCAGCCATCCACACAGGCCAAATTGGACTTCTCCAGGCCTCACTAGTCATGCCAGAGTGAAAAATGAAAAGTGACAGTGAGTGTGTCTTTTATATTATGCTTAATGGCAGCACTTAGGATGTTCCCCGCATGGCTGTTCACCGGGGTGATGCCTCACTCACACGATCAGGAGCTGCTTATCTTCACGCCAACGTGGGGGACGGGGGGACCGATACAAGGCTTGTAGAACTGTTGTTTTACATCATTTGCAGGGAAATAAGTAAAGGTAGTTATTTTTATTCAATCTGCCACACTGCTCAAGTCCCTCTCTGAGATCTTAATGGAACATAAGAGCGCAGAGTAGATTTCCACCGAGGCAGCTCTCCAGGTGTCAACGTGAGGGGATCGTTTAAAGGTGTCTTTTATCAACAGTGAAACGCAGTGAGTCCCAGGTGGTAATCACCTCTTAATGGAAGAGTAATAGCAGACGGAAGAAGTCAATGGCAGCGACAATTAAAACCCTGTTTTTCTGATCAAAAGGGAGCCGAGTAAAGGCTTTATAAAAAGGGCCCAGGAACGTAAGGAGAGGAGTGGGAGAGGAAAGGAAAACGCCATCTGCTTTCAAAGCCCATCTGAAAAAGGAATTAACCCGTCGTTGGCCTCATCAAGATGGGGGGGCAGACTGTCTGTGAGTCACAGGAACCTCAGAGTCATGTCCTTCCCAGTACTTGCTGTGTAGGACGTATTCCTGTAAACACAGGGCTGTTTGTTTGCATGTTTGCATTTAGCATCTGACTGTGTACAGCATGGTAAGACATGAAAGACACATATGGAAATTACTGATTTTTTATGTTAATTTTAATGAGTGAAATATGCTCCACTCACAGCAATAATGCACAAGGAACATTAGATGGTGTATTACCCTGTTTACCCTGCTGAGACAGCGATGGTGTAGAAATGACTGTCTATCCATGAGCTTTCATGCCCTCGTGTCTCAAACCACTGTCCACGTCTGATGGAACAAGACCCAATAGCTGGTTTGATTGTTATTAAAGGCGGTATCAAATGGCTCACACACACACCCAGACAGCAGGGACACAGCTGTTCCCAGATGAGACGCTGCCTTTTCTCCGGGTGCTTTCTCCACTGTACGTGCCTAACATTTCAAGTGTTAACTCCAAGTGGGCTGAACCAGCCTGTATTTGATGTCATGCACAACGGGTGTCTCTTTCACAGGAAATCCATAGTGGTCTCTCTCTATCTTGCAAACACACACACGCATGCACACGCACACCGTCACACAAAGCACACCCAAAAGATATAGAAAGATATCTTTAGAAAGATAGAAATAAAATAGCCTCAAAGCCAGTGAGGACTATTAAGGGACTGTTATGACATCTCAGTGTAATATTTTTAATAGCAGCAGATACCGTAGACCATACCTGTGTACTCCAGAGTCAGATACCGTAGACCATACCTGAGTACTCCAGAGTCAGATACCGTCGGCCATACCTGAGTACTCCAGAGTCAGATACCGTAGACTAGACCTGAGTACTCCAGAGTCAGATACCGTAGACTAGACCTGAGTACTCCAGAGTCAGATACCGTAGGCCATACCTGAGTACTACAGAGTCAGATACCGTAGACCATACCTGAGTACTCCAGAGTGATCGTCCGCTAATGTAAAACAATGCTTAGTGACACTCTGAAAAAACAACCCCGGATGATTATTTTGCCACACTCTGTAGACAACATGACTCAGAAGCCACGTCTCTCCCCGTGCGCTTTAGCAGACGTACGTGAGGCTGTACAATGTCGTGTCGCCGCTTTCTTTCAGCATTTGAAAACCAATTAGAATCACTGTAGTATTTGGACCATGCGTGGAAATCCTTGTGGGATGTGAGAACGCTAGTCCCTAGCTCGGCGCGGGGGAGAAGGAGTGGGCAGCCTGGCCTCCCAGTTACTTCCTGTGCTGCTTTACAGCACAAAGCGTAATACAATGTCATTGTTGGCGTTTGGCAGAAAACCATCAATCTCCGGCCCACATATTGCCGCCCTGACGTGAAATCCAGGGGTGACGGCGCCAGGGAATCACGTCATCTGCAAACAAAACAAGAAAGCGAACGTGTGACCGGATACCGCGGGGGCGATGGCGATGAGGATCCAGGCGCCGATGATCCGTCTGAATTAGCGCACCCCTCCTAGGGGCGGGGGATGGGGGGGGGAGCCGAGACTGGCGGGGGGTGGGACGGCACGGATGGGCAGGTATCTGGCGTTGCCCGGAAGGGGAGCCAAAGCACGATGATGGCCTGCGCCTCCGGGTCCCAACGGGGGAGGTGCCTCGTTCGGGAGTCTAGCCCGACCGGGACCAGAACACACGCTGTCTGGGTCGGGGACACAGCTGTTGACTATGGAGGACAATAGAAGCCTCGCTATCAGCAGCTGCAGTGAGTAAGACGGGGTCCACAGACAAGAGAGAGAGAGAGAGAGAGAGAGAGAGAGAGAGAGAGAAAGAGAGAAACAGAGAGAGAGACAGACAGACAGACAGAGAGAGAGAGATAGGAGGGAAGGAGGGATAGAACATACAGTAAAAATGGTAATTTATTTTCCACATCGATACGCTCTCCATTTCAGTGTGTGTGACTCGGGTGTCAGGTAACCTGGGTTACAAGTTGTCAAAACAGAGCTATCTTTAACATTTTCCTGTGCATCTTCATCTGCATGCATCACTCAGGGACACAGAGCAGAGGGCCCCTATACAATATTACCACAGAGCAGAGGGCCCCTATACAATATTACCATCCAGAGCAGAGGGCCCCTATACAATATTACCATCCAGAGCAGAGGGCCCCTATACAATATTACCAGAGAGCAGAGAGGCCCTATACAATATTACCACAGAGCAGAGGGCCCCTATACAATATTACCATCCAGAGCAGAGGGCCCCTATACAATATTATCATCCAGAGCAGAGGGCCCCTATACAATATTACCATCCAGAGCAGAGAGGCTCTATACAATATTACCATCCAGAGCAGAGGGCCCCTATACAATATTACCACAGAGCAGAGGGCCCCTATACAATATTACCATCCAGAGCAGAGGGCCCCTATACAATATTACCACAGAGCAGAGGGCCCCTATACAATATTACCACAGAGCAGAGGGCCCCTATACAATATTACCACAGAGCAGAGGGCCCCTATACAATATTACCATCCAGAGCAGAGGGCCCCTATACAATATTACCACCCAGAGCAGAGGGCCCCTATACAATATTACCACCCAGAGCAGAGGGCCCCTATACAATATTACCACCCAGAGCAGAGGGCCCCTATACAATATTACCATCCAGAGCAGAGGGCCCCTATACAATATTACCATCCAGAGCAGAGGGCCCCTATACAATATTACCATCCAGAGCAGAGGGCCCCTATACAATATTACCACCCAGAGCAGAGGGCCCCTATACAATATTACCACCCAGAGCAGCTTGGATGACAATGAGGCTGTGATACATACTGTATACGAGTTCTCTCTCTCTCTCTCTCTCTCTCTCTCTCTCTCTCTCTCTCTCTGGCTTACTATGTGCACACATTTCAATTAGCTATGAACTGACCTACATGAGTGCATAGGAAGAAGAAACGTAATTCCTCAATGATTCAACAAATTATAGGGTGTTATTGAAAAAAAAAAGGTTTCATGTGATAATGCGTGTGTGTTTGTGTGTGTGTGTGTGTGTTTGTGTGTGTGTGTGCGTGTGTGCGTGTATGTGTGTGTGTGTGCGTGCGTGCGTGCGTGTGTGTGTGTGTGCGTGTGTGTGTGCGTGTGTGTGTGTGTGTGCGTGCGTGTGTGTGTGTATGTGTGTGTGCGTGTGTGTGTGTGTGCGGGGGAGGGGGGGGCTCTTAGGGAACTGTTAATGTATAGAACAGATGAACAGCATCTAAGTATTGTCGTTCTCTGCACCCCGCAAGTGTAAAAGAGTGAGAGCAGCAGGCGAGTGTTTGGACCACATAGAGAGAGACCAGGAAGATAATTGGCGTGTGGTATCACTGCCAGCGTGGGGCACTTCTACCTTGTAATTTGAAATAAATTGGGTCATTCTCCCGCTTTAAAAGCCCCTCTTGGGAATGTGTAATTTCAGGCCCCAGCAAGGAGATGTTATGCAAATGTATTGACACCCAAACAATTAAAGAGGCAGTAGTGAGTTGTGTGGGTGTTAACTGCAGCTCAGGGTATCTTTTATGGAAGCAATCTACAATCTAATTTAACAACTTGGGATGAATAAATACTTTTCCACCAGTTCACCTGTGTCCCATTTACGTAGTAGATGAGGCCTGTTTGTGCATTCCTATGTCAAAATAACAGTATGTAGCCTCAAATCTATGAGTAGATGCATACTCAGATTCCAGACTACATAGTGCTACTATGCATGCTTAAACAGCCGATATAAATGGATGTCAAGTGAGTCTTTTATGAGCGACACGCTACTTCAATCAACTGCATCATCTCGCTTGCAATGTGAGAGAGATGTGCATCTTCTACAAGCTTCCGTGTGGACGAGAAAAGCAGGGTTGCAGGCGTGCGTACGAACATTAAACCCAGAACATAAAACGTAGTACAAACATTAAACACAGAACATAAAACATAGTACAAACATTAAACACAGAACATAGTACAAACTTTAAACACAGAACATAGTACAAACATTAAACACAGAACATAGTACAAACTTTAAACACAGAACATAGTACAAACATTAAACACAGTGCTTTCACAGGAGACGCACAAATGTGGGTCTTAATGGATCCATGCAAAAGGGAACGGGCCTATTTGACCAACCAAGGCCTGTTGGACTGGACTCTGCCCCTAATCTGCCCCCATGCAGCCCAACCAGCTGAGGCAGCCATGACAGGGACCCACCTGTCACCCACCAGCGCACCACCATCACTTATGCGAGTCTGCTTTCCATGTCCTTGGTGTGTTATCCACTCTCACTGTGTACTAAACAACCACTACACTTGAATCATAAATACCCAAACACATTCCATTTGAATGTAAAGTGAAGCTACTGCCAGATGAGCTCACGAGAGAATATGTCCAAGAGATCGCTGTGACAGTAACACAAAAAAGTGTCATCATTTTAATGTCAACACGGCAGTGTGGGGAGACTGGACAGGTTTATTGACATAGCGATGATCTAGATTGTTCTAGGCTGTTCTGCACACGCCCACTGGCTGCTGCTCAGCTCACATAACTCAACAACCTGTGGGGTCTGTTCCCTCACTGTCTGGCTACGAGGCTAACCCTCCCCCTAACGTCACTGTGTTCAGGCCTGTGGGGTCTGTTCCCTCACTGTCTGGCTACGAGGCTAACCCTCCCCCTAACGTCACTGTGTTCAGGCTTGTGGGGTCTGTTCCCTCACTGTCTGGTGTCCCTGTGTTCAGGCCTGTGTCTGTGTTTACCTTGGGAGTGTTCAGGCCTGTGTTGTGTTTACCTTGGGAGTGTTCAGAACGGTGTTGTGTTTACCTTGGGAGTGTTCAGGCCTGTGTTGTGTTTACCTTGGGAGTGTTCAGGTCTGTGTTGTGTTTACCTTGGGAGTGTTCAGAACGGTGTTGTGTTTCCCTTGGGAGGGAAGAGCAGGTGACTCTCTCATCTCTGACCGTTACGCTTATTTCAGGCTGCATCTTTAAAGTTGTTTTTAATTTCTCTATTGGCAATCAGTGCATTCAGCAGCTGTTTAAATCAACTGAGTGTGTCGCAACCTATTCTGGGAATCCACGACGACGGGATTGAAACCATACGGGTTAAATAGTTATCCCTGGAGTGGCGTTGATGTGCATTCGTATTGTTCAAATGTATAAGTGCTCTTTGAATGTAATGACAGGCCAGGTAGGAACAGCTGTCATTATTGCAATACTGCATTCCATCTTATTACCACCTTTTTGTATTTGATATTTGCCAAATGGGAAATGGAAACAGAGGCCCTGGTCTACCTTGTCTAATGCGTCAAATATTGAATCAGAATCTCAGACGAATACTTTTCATTGGCAAGGGAGGAACTTCAAACAAGTTCCTTGTGGATAGAAAAAAATCTCCCCGTTCTTTATTACTGCAGTTCCACTCAGCTCCCCCTCTGAATGCTAATGTTCCCCGAGGCCGGTTCTAAACTTAGGATGAGCTCTTTTCTTACAGTAAAGCCGGTCTGAACCTCACTATGGTGTTCGTGTCCCGATGGCCGAACCTCATTTATCTGCATCGGTCCCCATCAATCCCAAAGTGGACGAGCAAATACATGAATAAATATTGAGCCATGTTAATCTGCGGAAGGTTGCTTGACCTCCACGCTCATCACAGACTGTCCAGAGCATTACGTGGATTTAGCAACTCTGGGTGAGAAGGGATTAGGATAATTACAGTTATTATATTCTCAATGTAAAGGCTATCTGGTGCCTAGGCAGCTCTCATTTCAATTCTCGACAGCTAAATTAAAAACAAGCTGGATTGACACAACCCTGGCGATTGATCCCCCCCCCCCGATCACTACCCCCCCCGGCACGCCGGCCTGGTCTTCCAGAAGACACGCAGGGCGCTGCACACTGCCTTCACACTTTGAGCTGTTTGTGAAGCAGCCGACGGGGGATTTACAGGCTATGGTACCAGTGGGAGGAGCCTAACTGAGCCCAGAGGAAGACTTTGTACCTGTCTGGGCAGGTAGGGTTCCAGAGGTGGGGCCCAAATCTCCTCCCTCTCTCTCTCTCTCTCTCTCTCTCTCTGTCTCTCTCTCTCTCTGTGTCTCTCTCTCTCTCTCTCTCTCTCTGTGTCTCTCTCTCTCTGTGTCTCTCTCTCTCTGTGTCTCTCTCTCTCTCTCTCTCTCCCTCTCTCTCTCTCTCTCCCTCTCTCTCTCCCTCTCTCTCCCTCTCTCTCTCTCTCTGTGTCTCTCTCTCGGTCTCTCTCTCTCTGTGTCTCTCTCTCTCTCTCTCTCTCTCTCTCCCTCTCTCTCTCTCTCTCTCAGAGAGGAGCTGGTGAGGGGAGGCTCCCCCAGGTCTTTAGTGCTGGGGAGGCCTTGGGAACGTTTGTGCTGTAAACCTCCAGTAATCCCCCAGGTGCCCGTCCTCTTCTTCTATGGTATCAGTGCTCCGTGGGGTTGTTTACAGGCCACCCCCCCCCCCCCCCCGACCCCCCCCTCACTCCCAGGCCTCGCTAACATATCTAACATATCTAACATACACCCCATTCTTCAATTAAAAATCACTCAACCCTGACACTTGACATGCAGGCTTGTGGGACGCCCAGGGAATACCTGCACAGACTTAACAGACGGCTGAAATGACAATGTCAAAAATGCAATTTCACCAGTGTTGGTGAAGGAGGTGTGTGTGTTGTGTGTGTGTTGTGTGTTGTGTGTTGTAAACAAGCGACGCTGCTTACCGTGCGCGGGATCAGGTGGGCCGAACTCCAGATTGTATCGCAGGATGTAAAAATTATTCCACACATATAGCTGGTTGTCTCTGGGATTGTAATCCACAGCTGCGATGTACTGGTATTGGTTGGGAAAGTGGATATCCACATACTCGCCGCGGTTCTGCTTGGTGTTGTAAATGTAATCTATCAGGCTTTTGCTAACTTCACTCTCGTTGTCTTCGTACGTGGACCTCACTACGTAGAGCACTCCGCA
Source organism: Borostomias antarcticus (assembly GCF_949987555.1). Taxonomy (NCBI): domain Eukaryota; kingdom Metazoa; phylum Chordata; class Actinopteri; order Stomiiformes; family Stomiidae; genus Borostomias; species Borostomias antarcticus. The sequence goes on along the minus strand of NC_140259.1, from coordinate 11,047,999 downwards.
CACCATGAAGGCGTTGGAGGCGGAGCGCTTGTCGTAGGCGGTGTCCCAGGTGGCCTCGAAGCGCAGCGTGTAGGGGTTGAGCTGGCTGATGACCATCATGCCGTTGTTCTGCTCGGTGGCGTAGATCACCCACAGGCCGTTCTCGTCCACCGCCAGGTCGATGTCCGTTTTCCCGCCCCACTTGTACGGCGACGTGTCGTGGTAGTTGGCGTTGTTGATGATGGCCTCGCCGCTCTTGATCCGCGTCCGCAGGTCGAACTTCACGATGTTGCGGGTCCTCTCCTTGTTGAAGAACACGGCGCCGTCGTACACCACGAACCCGGTGCCGTCGACGCGGTGGGGCAGCTTGTACGTGACGGTCTGCCGGGCGTTCTGGAAGTCGTCCAGGGAGGAGTACTCGATCAGAGTGTCTGTCCTGTAGGGGGTCCAGGGCATGAAGTAGATCTTGTCCCCTGCCTGGAGGGGGTCCTTACACCACGCCCCCGCCTGCTGCTCCGCCTCAAACAGGAAGGACGGGTCACCCACCGCCTTCAGAGTCCCGGGACACACAAAGACTAGTAGGGGGGGAGAGTAGAATAAGAGAGGCTTAAGTCAACGCGTTTACGTCAAACAGCTAGAAATACTAACAGATTAATTTCACTGTTACTCAATGTTTATCCAGTTTGATTTAGGGGTTTGTCCAGGAGGAAGAGGGACAAACACACATTTAAAAAAAGGCCAAAAGACGACTACAGCTACAAGTTCACAAGCACAACGGGGAGTTTGGTTTTGTGCATAGAAAGAACAAAGGAATAGGAAAGTTGTTAAGCATAAAATATAGTATATAATGAAGTAATAAGGTAATTAATTGTCTGAAACAAAAGGAGCTTCTCACACATCTACTGTGGGGGAGCAGGACACGAATGAGGGAACAGAAAGAACAGAACCGAACAGAAAAAAACACATTGGTCCTGGAAACGAAAAAAAGCAGCCAACTAAAGTCACTTGGCAACAGGCGGGAGGTTACGACACGAGAGAGGAGGAGTCGGCCGGTCTGCTGGGGTCACGCCGCCGTGCTACGACAGGTACTGGACCTGTACGACGTGGTGCAAATGTCTCAACCATTACATGTTTAAACAAATAAAGAGTGAGAGTCTCTCTCTGAACAGAAGCAGATCAACAGAGGAGGAGCCCCAGGTGGGGGGGGGGGGGGGGGGGGGTAGGGGGAGGGGGGAGGAGGAGGAGAAGGAGGAGGAGGAGGAGGGGGAGGAGGAGGAGGAGAAGGAGGAGGAGGAGAAGGGGGAGGAGGAGGAGAAGGGGAGAAGGGGAGGAGGGGGAGGAGGAGGAGGAGGAGGAGGAGGAGGAGAGGGAGGAGGAGAAGGGGAGGAGGGGAAGGAGGAGAAGGGGAGGAGGAGAAGGGGAGGAGAAGGAGGAGAAGGGGAGGAGGAGGAGGTGGCGGAGGAGGAGGAGGAGGGGGGGTTGCGAGAGAGAAAGGTACGGTAGAAACAATAGTTTTAAAAGGGCCAGAAACCATGGCATGCTATGGAGAAGGGTTTGGAAAACAGGCAATATGAGGTTTTGCAGCCCCCAGGGGGATGGGTAGGGGCCCCTAGGAACTGAAGCCAATATGCCGCCTCTTATATCTTTAGGCTGCGACTGTAGTTGTGTTATATCATCTTTTTTTTTAATCAGTCTCAGTCATGTTGTTGTAGTTTACAGGCGTTTAGCATAATGAGGAAGGGTTTGCTGCTACTACCTGCTACGGGTTGGGAGAGGAAGGTTTAACAACCATATGCCACAAAACAAGGATCTAGGGTTTAGATTGTCAGTTATTTACCTTTTTGTTCCACTTCTATTTTACGCGTTGGAAGAGAGAATGAAAGGGGTGCAAGGAAGAAAAGAGATTAATATGAATTAACGGTCACCTCTATGGTTAGATATGCAGTAACATGAAATGAAACACCCACAAAAGACGAGCAGACCTAGCTTGAGGGAGACCAAAGAGAGACACGGAGTAGAGATCAGACACAGCATGCATTGAGGCCCCCCGTCTCAGCGGAAAGGAGAACGTTTAACACATCAAGAGTGGTCCGAATAGACAGCCTGACTAAAGTTATGCTTGGTTTATATCCTTCTCCACAGGTGTAGTTCATAGAAGTTAATACTTAAAGCAAAATGTTCAGCTTGTTAATGTGTCATTTTCCTTCAAATTCAAAATCAAGTTGTATAATGTTGAACAACCACAGACATGCTTAGGTTCTGTTGAGGTCTCTGGACATAAACCAAGCATAACTCTGGTGAACATACTTTCATTATTTAATGTATCTGTGCTTGTTAACCAAATATTTCCTAAATGGTCTCTTAATATCAAAGTGAAACTGAACCTTTTTCGTGATGAACTGCTCGCTTCTAACAGCAGCTGAATAAATGAACTTAACTCAGACCAGTTATGGGGCAATGTTATGCAGAAGCGTCATGCCTATAGAACTTGAGGGGGCCCTCAGATTTGGGGGTGTTTTTGTTGTTGTTGTACATTTATGTTATTGTTTGTTTACCATTACATTTTACAATGCGGAGCTATGATTATTTTCTCTACTGAGCTGAATGTATTATTTTTAATTATGTCATAGACCACCTCGAAAAGCCACCATAACCTCTTTCAAAAAGCCAAACACCCTCTTTCCCGGTGGATTTGGTTTCTTCCAAATTAAAACTAGACCTGGAAGCCCCCCCCTCGCCTCGTTTCAGATAAACACGTTTTCATGGTCTGCTTACATACATTTAGATTAAGGTTGTCCTTAACTGATGAACAGGTCCTTCAAATATTAGGCCATTCAGTATATCAGATTCAATATACTTCATACTTCATATATATATGAAGATATATATACAGTATATTATTCGGACCAATGCCAAGTGAGTAATTAGATTTGTTTTCCCTTACTTTTATTTTGAAAGTCCTTGAAAGAACGCTACGGTAAATTTAATTTCACACTGCTTAAGTGGCAACTGGTAGTGTGCTGCGTCCTGATTTTAAACTGCAAAAATGCACAAAATAACACTAAAATTTCACGCGCTAGTAGCGCCTCACACGGACGCAGCGCACGCGTGCTTCGCTATCTCGTGCCCCCTCGGTTTTTTGGGTTGCATGACGCCCCTGATGTTATGTGTATACAACGTGATAATATGTACTGTAGAAAACAGTTGAAAATTTAAAAACTGATTTAACATAAAATACAGACTAGTGTTCATGTTTTGGCATTGGAATTCAAGGAATGTAACACACTTGTCAGGATAGCATTCACTATGCACCAGCCGTTCAGTGACATCACATATTATGTGACTTAAACCAACTCCAATGAGAAACTCTATACTGTGCTACACACCCTAATTATTCACTGTTTATTTAGTCATTTCCTATAGGGTACTGTACAGTACACCAAAAGTGTAAATGACCACTTAAGTTAGCACATTAATACCAGTAGTTTATAAAAACATAAGTAACTCAGGAAGACAGGTCAGCCTCGTCAAATCTGCATACAAATGTTACATTGTTAAGTATAAATGCCCAAATCCTTTAGAGTGTGCAATACATACTACCAATTCAGTCTGTGGTTGGTTGTTTACTTGAAACACATGATTGGAGATGGTATTTCTTTGCGAGGGCTTTTGGGTGTGGGGTGGGTTGGATGGGCCCTTTCCACACGGGTGCAAGTTTAGACTGCACATTTAGACATTAATAGCTACTGTTCTTAATAACTAGCTAACTAGCTAGCTAGCTACTGTTGTTACTAGTTACATAGCGTTCTTACTAGCATTGTTACTAGCTAGCTGCCATTCTAGCAACTGGATATCATACAATTTGTGGCACACACACGTTTATTCAATCTATGACAACGTTCTCGGTACCACAATTTCACGTAAAAATCTGAATTGGACATCGGCGTATGGATTGCACACAATCAATTTTGGTACATTTGTGCGATTTGTACACAGATGGGTGAGATTGTGTTGCAGGAAGCATAACCAAACGTACTGGTCTCATTTAAATTCAGTGCCAGTTGAAACAATGCATTTGATGAACTGGGTAAGATGCTAAATGCATGCCCATACATTCCATAACTGTCAGTGGCAAAGTGCTGTCTTCAACTTATCACAGAAAAAAACATTTTGAAATGTTTTTGCCGACAAGTTGCTGATAACATTTAGTTTTATCTTTTTTCCTCATTAAAGAGATGCCCTGGTCAAGACTCTTGAAAGGAGTGAAAGGAGAGATGAACAGAGAGAAATTGAGGATAGAGGAGGAGGTCTAAGTGTGTTACAGAGATGCTAACACTACACCACTCTGAGAGATGCTAACGCTACACCACTCTGAGAGATGCTAACACTACACCACTCTGAGAGATGCTAACACTACACCACTCTGCAGAGATGCTAACACTACACCACTCTGAGAGATGCTAACACTACACCACTCTGAGAGATGCTAATGCTACACCACTCTGGAGAGATGCTAACACTACACCACTCTGCAGAGATGCTAACACTACACCACTCTGCAGAGATGCTAACACTACACCACTCTGAGAGATGCAAGCAGTAGGACTGTGAAGGCAGCGCTCAGGCTTCCTACGAGATGAAACGCAGGGAGGTCAACATGAAAAAACCCAGCCGAGCTCCTCCGACGCAGTCGGCCAGGCAGCACAGAAGAGAGAGCGGAAACCTGGAAAGAAAGAGAGACGACAACAAGGGAGACCTGAGCGGACGTTAGTGGGATTAAAGAGAGATCAGAAACCAATCAGAGGAGGAAGAGAGAGAGTCAGGGCGCCAAGGAGAGTTCCTGCAGATTGCACAGGGGAAGAGGAAAGTGAGTAGCGTTTGAAAGAGCAGCATTTTTTAAACCAGAGCGCCCTCCCCAAACCCCCACAGGCATTATCACCAAACATTATACACATTGAAACAAGCGCAGCAGAGGAGCCCCTGTTGGCTCGGAGCCTATTTAAGGACACGCACCTATCGATAATCTTTATGTCCTTTCTTTATTTTATCATTACTCCGGTTTTACTCCAACAAACAACAAAGCCTTTGCATTTGCTGGAGACTAAGGCTCCTTTGAATTGGATGTAATGTACTTTCAGGAGACACTAGACTGGTGGACCGGCTGCCTCCATAGCTTAAGAGGTCTGCTGTCCACTGTGCAGACTCAATCAGTGGCTCCAGCATCATTCAAAGGGCAGAAATTCAATTGGTAAATGATGTAAACTCTTAATAGGTCATAGCTTATTATTGAACCAAAACAAACTACACAACTAATGGTTTAGAAAATGCAATGGGTCAAGTTTAATTGGTTGGTTTTAAATGTGGAAGTCTATGGCGGTATTTCCTTTGCCTGAATAAAAAACCCATCTCTCCACGTTGGCGTGGCGGATTGGGTGGGGTAGCCGGAGATAGCAGCCAATGACATTAAGGGAAATTAGGTGTGATTGGCTCTGCAGCCTGTTAGCATGGCTGTGCATGTCTCTGCATTTTTATGAGACGCCATAGCAACGGCCGTGGTGTATTTTGGTGCCTCATTTCGTTACAGTGTGCAAAGAATGGCCTTAATGAAGACGCGCCTTCGCTTTTATGTCACCCCGTTTCAAGGCAATTAATGCAGCCCATTCAGAGGGCTACTGGAGACCAGGACAAGCCACATTTACAACCCCTGCCTGAACATTTAGATCATGGGCCTAATGAGGATAGCTCTTGACATGAACTAAATTACAAGAAGAAGAAGAAGAAGAAGTAGAAGAAGAAGAAGAAGAAGAAGAAGAAGAAGAAGAAGAAGAAGAAGAAGAATTCTCTGTGGTGGAGGGTAGAAGCACACTGTTGGTGGCTTGGTAGGGGCTGATTCTATTCCTGGAGATAGGACATTTTCATAATGTTTGAAGCAGTGCTTTTTTGGATTTATTCATTTTTAATATCATTATAATTCTGATATATTTCTACTTTGTTTGTGTAAATCTGCAAGCTAGAAGACAATTGTCTATAAAAGCCTGTCTCTAGTTACATTTCTCAACCTGAAATGTATATATCATTCCTTTGATTGATTGGACCAGTCTAATGTGAGTAGACTGGGGGGGTAGGGGGAGAGGCTGGGGGGGGGGGGCACTAACAACTTACCAGGACAGTTGGGATACGACATGTTCTGTGTTCTCGGTCCAATTCTGGGCAAATATCGACCTTACGGGGATCGAGAAGCAAAAAGACGCCGCTACAGACATTCTATGTAGCTCCATACAAACACCACAGCTAGGAGTCCAAACACCCCAGCTAGGAGTCCAAACACCACAGCTAGGAGTCCAAACACCACAGCTAGGAGTCCAAACACCACAGCTAGGAATCCAAACACCACAGCTAGGAGTCCAAACACCACAGCTAGGAGTCCAAACACAACAGCTAGGAGTCCAAACACCACAGCTAGGAGTCCAGACGTTTGAGATGTTCTCCTGCTTCTTTGGTGAAGGGTCAGGGGTCAAATAGAGTGTGTTTACTGAGACTAATTCCATCACAAAGGTCTGAAGTAAACCAGCAGGAAGTTGATCGATAGTCCTGATGATGAGGAGAGCGAGCTCATAAAAATTAATACTGGTTTAGTACTAATACTAGAGTGGGCAATTTCACCTGTGCACTGTTAGCTCAATGATAATACGTATTATTGCATATTTCATTATTAATCATAGGTCCATGAAAAGGTCTACCCTTAACTTGTAATGAGGTTCAGATGTTCTCTCAGATATTCAAATCAATTCTCTAAGCTTGGATATGCATCATGACATTAAGCAGGATAAAGTAAAATATCAAACGCCAAACTTCTTTGATGAATAAACTATTCCTAAAAAAAATCGTATTTTGTCAGATTAAGTTTGACATCAATAAGCAGCTAAAATACGTTTGTATGTGATTACAAGTGGATAAGGAGTTACTATCTCATCCATCAGTCATGCCCCAGCTGTCTGAGTCTAATTTAGCAGTTAGTATGTTAGTAAAGGTTAGCACAGAGCACTACACTTTACTGCTTCTGAATTACTATTCATATTTTAGGATACAAGGAACAGACACACGTTAATAATATCATTTTGCATGCCACATTACTTCATTGAATTATCTAGATGGAGCCATTCTGTATTGTTACATAATGAAACACCTGTTGACATTTCTAAACACCTGTTGATGAGAAGAGAGACATTTGGAGGAGCGGTCTCTCTCCCTTATAGGTTCACAGGATAACCAGCTCCATCTGCCTCTACTACTGGAGCTAGAATATAGTAAATAGTCCTCCGCTATAAGTATCACAAGCATAAACTCCTTCAACATCAAACACAATGTAACTCCGTTAGAAAAGGACTGGCAAGATCAAGAGTAGACAGATATAACCCCATGGAAGAGACAGAGGGAGGGAGGGAGAGAGAGAGAGAGAGACGGAGAGAGAGGAGACAGAGAGAGAGAGAGAGAGAAAGCGAGAGGGGGGGTGGGGGGAGGGTAGAGATCCTGTAATGTCATGACCGGAGGTTCATACTTACTGTAAGGGACACACTCATACTGGACCTCCAGGTACTTGTAGGTCCCTGGGCAGGGGTCGGGAAAGACGTCCGAGCCCGTGATCACGATGCACTGGGTCCGATTGTTGCACCTGGAGGACAACAAAAGGACTGCTATTTAATTTATTTATGTATTTTTTTTTATATTTTTTTTTATATATTTGTATTTTTTTATATCACGATTGTTGTTGTGATAATCAACAGAACTAGTAAACAACACTACACATTGTTGAGTTCCTTGTCAATCATTCTGAATGGAAAGAGAACTACACATCACACAATGCACAAATACAGCACCCTGGCCTTGTCACGACACAAACACACACTCCACACAAATACAGCACCCTGGCCTTGTCACGACACAAACACACACCACACAAATACAGCACCCTGGCCTTGTCACGACACAAACACACACTCCACACAAATACAGCACCCTGGCCTTGTCACGACACAAACACACACTCCACACAAATACAGCACCCTGGCCTTGTCACGACACAAACACACACCACACAAATACAGCACCCTGGCCTTGTCACGACACAAACACACACTCCACACAAATACAGCACCCTGGCCTTGTCACGACACAAACACACACACCACACAAATACAGCACCCTGGCCTTGTCACGACACAAACACACACCACACAAATACAGCACCCTGGCCTCGTCACCACACAAACACACACTCCACACAAATACAGCACCCTGGCCTTGTCACCACACAAACACACACCACACAAATACAGCACCCTGGCCTTGTCACCACACAAACACACACACCACACAAATACAGCACCCTGGCCTTGTCACGACACAAACACACACTCCACACAAATACAGCACCCTGGCCTTGTCACGACACAAACACACACTCCACACAAATACAGCACCCTGGCCTTGTCACGACACAAACACACACTCCACACAAATACAGCACCCTGGCCTTGTCACCACACAAACACACACTCCACCGTGACATCCACTTAAAATATGAGCACACACATTGATTTGTGCTCCGAGAGTAATGGGATGTTTTACTGTAGTCTACAATGTTATTCAGCTCATCAGTTATATCGCACCAAGGTCATCTCCACTGTTGTGTGACGATGTCCACAGTGATGTTGTTATTTACTCTGAGCTACACAGTGCAGTATTTCTTAAAAGAATAACAGAATCAAATGAAGATGTGGTTTATTCGGAGGGCCGTAACCGTTCCCTACGTCGGTATTTTACTACCCTAGTGCAGCTCTGACATCTGCAACACTGAAAGAACACCTCCGGAACGCTGTTTATGAAAACGTTCTGAACACCGTTCTTTCTTTCTGAACACCGTTCTTTCTTTCTGAAAAAATTCCTTTCTTTCTGAACACTGTCCTTTCTTTCTGAACACTGTCCTTTCTTTCTGAACACTGTCCTTTCTTTCTGAACACCGTTCTTTCTTTCTGAACACTGTCCTTTCTTTTTGAACACCATCCTTTCTTTCTGAACATCGTCTCTTTCTATCTATCTATCTATCTATCTATCTATCTATCTATCTATCTATCTATCTATCTATCTATCTATCTATCTATCTGTCTATCTGTCTATCTGCCTATCTATCTATCTATCTATCTATCTATCTATCTATCTATCTATCTATCTATCTATCTATCTATCTATCTATCTATCTATCTATCTATCTATCTACCCTCTATCTATCTACCCTCTATCTACCCTCTATCTATCCATCTATCTATATATGTATATCTATATATCTATCATCTATCTATCTATCTATCTACCCTCTATCTGCACCGATGATCCACAATCAATACAGCCTGTTCTGCCTACAGAGCAGCTATTAGAGATAACATGTGTTTCTGCTCATCACAGACAGACAGACAGACAGACAGACAGACAGACAGACAGACAGACAGACAGACAGACAGTCAGACAGACAGACAGACAGGCAGATAGATCATTGGTATGTTGTATTGCTTTGTAATTAGTAAAATTGTGTATCTTGACATGTCTGGCATTAATACGGTTTCTAAACCGGTCCCTCCATTTTGAGAGACAAAATTATTTTTTGCTGCGAGTGAAACATTCTGTATTTTCCACAGGACAAAATGCCGTGACTTGAACAAACGGCCCCAGTGTTAACATGAAAAGACAGTAAATAACCAACAGCGCCAGTGTTAACATGAAAAGACACTAAATCATCAGAGCAGCAGGGAGCAGAATTAGCCATTAGATTTTTTTTCTGACCAGGCCTGAAGGTAATTAATCTCTCTCAAGTCCTCTTTCTTTTCTTCTTTTCTCTCAGTCAGCATATTTGACAATTAATATAATTCACTGCTCTATTTTCTTCAAATACATGCAGAGTGAAAATGTTTACTTTGTCAAAGGAAAACTGTAATTTATGTTGCTTTTGGAATTAGTAAAAGCAGCCTCAGTGCAGAATCTAATTTAACCCGTGTCAGGAGCAGTAAGGCAGCTGTATATTCCCAGTGGTTCTATGGACTGCATGGCGGCCAGAGAGAAAGAGGAGAGGTGCATCATGGGGGATTTGACTTTATTAACGACCTTCACATGTGATAACAGATGAGAGAACCAGCATACGTGTTTATAGGACTGAATTAGTGCTCTGGAATTAAAACACACACCTCATGCTGGGCCCATTATAAAAGCCCTCCACCCCCCAAGCGGTATTTCATCTACATCACGCAGGGATTTCTCATATTTTGTGTGGTCACTTTGATCGTGCCTTTTTTTAACTTCCGCATAAGCACTCGCGAGTTATATGAATTACAGATCTACTTCACAGATTGCTGGAAGAATGGAGAATTAATGTTGGGCTTGCAACATGAAACAGCGGTATGAAACTAAGAAAAAAAAAAGCATCCTCAGACATAGATCTGTCTGTGCTTACCCTAAAAATGCATTCAAATCAAATCAAACTTTATTTGTATAGCGCATTTCATACACAGAGGTCCTCGCCCGTTGAAATGAAGGAGAGGAATGCATTAAAAGCAGCAGCTCGTCCTGAGAATCCCCTGTCTGAGTGTGACCAGAGTACTGGGGGGATGTTGAGATGCATTACTCTCATTTCATGGTTGGGGAGGGAGGGACCCTGATCTATTGGAATGTGGGACTTTCACTTAGACTCTATTGTGAGACGGTGGGGATCTCCAGTGACCAATTAGAAGCTTAAATGACTGTTCTATACCCAGACCTAGCCCTCAATTAGAAAGATGGACTGAACAAACTCACCTTTTTAACCATGTAGGTCTTAAAGGTCTTTTAATCGCAGTTACACATTTCTTAACAAATACTGTGAGGATAATTAGAACAGCATTTAACATCTTAGAGTAAAAACAAATTAGTTTAGTAAATACTATCTTGCCTGATAGTCGCTCAAATAATGTGGAGGGTGTCAAAGACTAATTAGCATAAATCCAATTAGCTATACCTAAAATAGAGGATTCTACTAGTTTTGTTTTCACCTCCTTTTAATCACAGTGAGATTCCATATCTAATCCCATCACATCCTCTGACCTTTTGGGAAGCCGGGCATCATTACCGCTAGAGCGTCACAGAGCGCGGGGCGGATCTGAGCTGAGCTCCTTCAGAACCAGCGCCGGGCCGGCAGCAGGAAGTGTCTGATAAGGTGCCAACAAGGTGTAACTGAGAGCACTCATGACACCATGTACCCACATGCAATTTAACCTTTCGCATTCAGATCATAAAGCATGTCAAAGGAATAATTGGACAAAGAGATAGAGGCTAATTGAATAATAAATTAGCAAGTCAGAAAAATGCTCCATAATCCACATAGAGAGCAGCCCATTCCCCGGTTCAACCCGACCTATGAAAGGCCTGTGCCTTTGTGAAATGTATTCAGTAAAGAAATGCGTATGCATTGTGTATTTAATGCATGTCAATGCATTTTATCTGGGGATATATTGTGTGTAATAAAATAAAAAATAAAAAATGCTGCACATGGTGGTGGGTTGGGGGCGGGGCTTGCCTGAGAGCGCTTCGCTTTCATCCGTGAGTCGCAGGTTTGAAACCTGCTTTTTGTTCTGCTAACCCAAACCAGCGAGAGCTCCATTCCTGACCCTGATCCTAACCCTCACATTAACTATGGCCACTCGGAGCTGAATGCCTCATCTTAACCGTGTTCAACTGCAGCAAACGGGGAAATCTATGCGTCTAAAGGTTTCCGCATTGCTTTTATGTAGGGCAACCCCATATTTACCCTATTTCCAAAGTGCCAATCTGTGCAGTCTAAATGCGTGGGGATGACAGCGTGTCGTGGAGAGACACATCCAGGATGATAATGCTGAGGGGAGAGAGAGCGCAGTCGGAGTTGGAATGCGTTACCGTTTCATAGCTGACTTTCACTTCAGCTATTTTTGTCACATATTAGCTTTCTCAAATCCTAAAAAGATGGGAGTTAAATTAAATCTTATGAATAAACAGTTGATAAAGAGACGCGGGGAAACAATCCCAGCGGCTAAGTGGTGGAGAATGGTAGTGTGACCGAGTGGGTTGCCATGCCGATAGAGGACCATTTACTCCCAAGAACTCCCACTTTGAATTTCAATCAAATGAAGAGTGTGTTAAACTCGGAGTGACCCATCTCACACAGTTTCATCTGCGAACGCTGATGAGGCTCATGGCACAATTATCAAGACTGGCACGGCCCTCTTGGGTCAGCCATGCTGATAGTGGAGCCAGAGCAAAATAGGACCATTTCCATCACCACAGAAAGGAACAACCAATAGGGTGTCGAAGGAAACGCATACCACGCCCCCTCTAAACAGACAGTCAACGGCATTGCTGTGAAACTTTGGACCATTCATCTAAGGGGCGGTCTATTAGGGTACTTTAAATACAGGAAGTACTAACACCATATGTACTTTAAATACAGGAAGTACTAGCAAGGCACCATATGTACTTTAAATACAGGAAGTACTAGCAAGGCACCATATGTACTTTAAATACAGGAAGTACTAACACCATATGTACTTTAAATACAGGAAGTACTAACACCATATGTACTTTAAATACAGGAAGTACTAACACCATATGTACTTTAAATACAGGAAGTACTAACACCATATGTACTTTAAATACAGGAAGTACTAGCAAGGCACCATATGCACTTTAAATACAGGAAGTACTAGCAAGGCACCATATGTACTTTAAATACAGGAAGTACTAGCAAGGCACCATGTGTACTTTAAATACAGGAAGTACTAGCAAGGCACCATGTGTACAGGCAGGATGGAAGTGTGAGGCTGTGGGCTGTCAGGCGCAAACATGGATGTCCTCAGAGAGCCTGCAAGGCTTCTGTTACTGAGAGAAATACCGGGAGCCCAGAGAGTTATTCAAGGCTCAAGACCTGAGAATAGAACAAATAAAAAGCCGAATCAAAGACTATAATTGCTTAAATACTAGTGGTGAACCAAACAGTTCATAGCAGTAGACTGGCTTTGTGAAAATAAAGAAAAATCAGCTTAAATCCATTTAAAATCCTAGCAAATAAAAACCGTGCAAATGAATATCCCCATACTCATTAGAGAACCATCTACATTGCTGTTATCAATACGCTCTTCAAAAACACATGATCCACAGACACAGAAGGACTAGGTCTGGTTATGTTACAGCGATCAATGGCGTATTGAATACCTACAATGGGAACATCATTATTCAAAAATAAATCAATGAATGTGGGTCATTTACTCATATTTCATCTCCATCTCAGCACAATTAGTAAATCTGATCAATATGGACATGTGAGTGAAAAGTGAATTATCATCATTAGTGGAATTGTCATTATATATAATATGGGAGAAGCAGGTCATATAATTGTAGCAGTAGCAGTAATAGTTCCTGTTGCAGTTATAGTAGTAGTAGTAGTAGTAGTAGTTCTAGTTGTTGATATAGTCATAGTAGAGGTGGTGGTTACTGTATTAGTGGTGATAGTAGTCATAGTAATAGTCATTGTAATTGTAGTATATGTAACTATCGTAGTCGTAGTTATATAGCAGTTACTAGTAATTTAACTATTAATATTGCTATCAATGGAAACATTATTTCAAAGTGGACAGCCATGCAGTTTGACATCTGTTGTGCAGGAGTCCCTCTGAAGCGTTCCTGTACACATTATCACCCACTTGAGCAGACTAATTGCTTGCAGCTGAACATCCTAATTGAGCCACAACAGTCCTAGAGCTATTTTCACAAAATCATTGTGCTCATAATAAGCCAACCCAATATAAAAACAACTTCTCGTGCCAACGAGATCTATCAAACTCATTGAAGCTCCTATGTAATTTGCTACTTTTCAGGACCGCCACACTTTATGATGTTGAAAACCCAACATAGTTTTCCTTATCTCCGATGAGTAGACAGAGGTCTTTATAGAAACAAATGTGTGTGTATATTCCTGGCCGGGTCTATTCCTAATTGATGGAGTCCGTATGGAAGAGAGAAAAAGCTGATTCCCACTCAGCGCGGAGCAGCGTTGGAGCCACGGCCTCACATATGGAACACTTCAGCTCCCTTCAGCTCAAAGAAAGGGCAGAGCACAGAGCCCAGTTTTGACGAGTGGAAATGTGCAGGAATCAGACCAACTGGCTCAAAGTCTGACTTCACATTCCAATGCCCAGAGAAGTTCATTATATGTACGTCTTGACGATAATTGATTTTGTCAGCTCAGGCATTGTTTCATTAGATATCTCCCCCAATTCTTCCAATTTCTATAAATACACAGAGACGGTATTTAATTAATTCCATATGGGCCATTGGGTGCGAGTTCAAGATCTGCCTTACGATCGCTGTGTAATGGCACAATATATTGTTTTGTATTGATTACTTATGAGAGCCATACGGTGATGATGTAAAGAGTAGATTAAACACATTCCGGAACATTCCGAGCGTCAGAATGAAGCCGATAGTGTGAATGTTCAGTAAGCAGGCGGGCTGATACTGTCAGACATACTTGTGTCAGAGCGGAATGTCAGGCAGGGAGGCAGCGGAGGGAAGAAGCCGTGGGCTTTGAGAGGATCTGCCGCCTCGCGGGCTCTAGAGGACTCATCTCCTCCACGAGGCCGGGCCGGGGCCGGGGGTCGCACACGGAGGCCGGGGGAGGCCGCAGCCTCTGAAGACAGACGACTCAGCTATCTGACTTCATCAAATATGGCTTGACAATAACCCCCCTGAATACAAGGGCTACGCTGTTTTATTTCATTATTTCTTATTTCCCAAGACGGATCGCCAGAGTTGCTGACAGACTCATACCATCCAATATCTCTGGCTCTGTGTCTCCCTTCTCACTGAGACCTTCCTATCTGAGACCTTCCTATCTGAGACCTTCCTATCTGAGACCCGTCCTCTCCAGGCTGCACTTCGGCTGAGGGAATCTTTTCCGATAAGGCTTTGAGTAAGTGTATGGTATGGTTTTGTGGTACTACTGACCTGTGTGTGTGTGTGTGTGTGTGTGTGTGTGTGTGTGTGTGTGTGTGTGTGTGTGTGTGTGTGTGTGTGTGAGTGTCTGTGCACACACATCCATCAAGGACACCAATAAGACTGAAAGCAACTGAAAGTGTTTTTTTCTGCTTTCAGATTTTTTTGTTTACATTCGATCAGCGAATGCTCATGTTGATGTGATGAGCGCTCTGGTAGGATCAGTGATGAGCGCTCTGGTAGAGCGTTGTGAGCCGGTGTGTGTCGGGGACAGACAGGGATATGCAGTGACCAGTCCTGCAGTAGTCTGGCCATATTCTGACCAATCAGACGTGGCAAACAACCAGGCAGAAGAGAAACCTCTTTCACGTTAAGGACATGTTGCTGGGTCTGGGTAGATCAGGTTTAAATTCAATTACATGAAGATAGACATACTACATATAG
Source organism: Borostomias antarcticus (assembly GCF_949987555.1). Lineage (NCBI taxonomy): Eukaryota > Metazoa > Chordata > Actinopteri > Stomiiformes > Stomiidae > Borostomias > Borostomias antarcticus. The sequence continues at coordinate 11,032,531 of NC_140259.1, read as the reverse complement.
ACATTCCTCGCTGTTTATACAAAGACGGGCTCATATTCCCTCTCTTTTCTACTGAATAGCTCTTTGAAAAAGAACAGTTGGACACATCGCCTGTGGGCATTTCTCACGCTTTACCGTTGTGACATGATCTTGTAGGCGTCCGGGAGGTAGCAGTTGATGTTCTCCATCTGGAAGGGGTCAGCGTCACAGATCTTGTCGTCTGTTCGGCCATAGTTGGCACTCTCTATCATGATGACATCGCTCCCTGGACAACGCAGATCGATTGGATATCCCTCGCAAGACAGCTCTCTCCTCACCAGGCCAAAGGGCAGCGCGGCGCGGCTAAACCCTGTGGGAGAAGAGCAGGCTTCTATCAGTACAACAGAAAAGCAGAGAAATAGAGCTGTCTGACCGAGCGAGGAAAAAAGAGGACCGCGCTACTACTTGTGCAACGCTGTCGACTAGGACATCTCAATGAACTAACAGATATACGGCTGTATTGAATGCAATGTTTACTGAAGAATTGTGTTTCCATTTGTGAAGTGGCTTCGTCCGATAATATTTTGAGAAGAGATGAGAAATTCTGCAATATATCGAGTATTTCAAAATGTGGGTAGCACTACAGTAGGATGGTGCCATTAACACACTACTGAAAATACCTCTGATCTGGTTGTGAATTACTGTTGATATCAGTCCAAAAAACCTTTAATGCAGCATATAAAAAAATAAGCAAATGTTTTGGATAACTTTGGAATGTAAAGAAGTGTGCCAACGCCCATCATCGAGATGAGAAACTCTGCTTCGCATCACCAGATCCCACACAATGTGTTTTTTTTAACTAGAATGTTCTGAACCAAAATGCTTTCAAACAATTCATTCAAACACTATTTGAGTTCCTTTGTTTCTCATTGGCAATTGTTCCAGCATGGAGACGCATTACAATAACAAAGTCTATCACTGGAATCGTGTGTGTTTTTTTTGCAATCCTTTTACTATTAGAGAAGAAACAGCAAAACAGCCATCTCAACATGAAGTGTAATTTAATCCATTTTACAGCGCTGACAATCGAAGGGAGGTCTGGGGGAGCCTGGGGAGAGAGGGAGGGGGGGGATCAATATTGTGGCTTTGTGCTCTGCAAATGTGAAAACTGCCAAATAGCCGTGCTTAGAGGAAAGACAACCGTGCTTAGAGGAAAGACAACCGTGCTTAGAGGAAAGACAACTATTCTGCTCTCCACGTCCCCTGGATGAGTTTGTTAGAGCGGCTTTCTTCTTCAAAAACAAGTCAAATCTTTAAAAGATTATGAAAAAGAAAAACGGTTAAGAACAGCACTGCTTTGAGTTGGATAAACTGGTGAATATTTGTGCGTGACTGTTTCTTCGTAAACAATGGTGACAATTGAGTGTGCAGATTGCAGGCGCATCTGGCATTGCACTACTGGGGGGCAGCTGCTACCCCTCGCCCTTGTAAATAATAGTGTTGTTAGCTGCCACTTTCTATCTTGGTGGGAGCAGAGGTCGTCAGTGTTTACACAACTCTCCCCCTCTAATGAGCCTCAGTTCACAGTCTGGTGGCTGGAATAAAACTTCATTATCTTTTCAAACATATTTGTTTGGTAAGATTGGCACTTGGCAACTTGAGCCGATCATTGTGTGATAAGTGTGATCGTTATCAGGTTCCTCTGCTTGTCATGGATCACATTAGTTTGTATCTCCCAAAACAGGAAGGCTGACGCAGGAACTTGCCTCATCATAAGCTTCGTCAATTAAACCCCAATTAAATTTAATTTAAAGCTATGCTATTGTTGTTGCAAAGAATTAGCATTGTGCCCTTCAGAATGCAAGCGTGGTATTTTCCTGAGGGAAATAAAAATCCGTTGTAATGCTAGCGCGTCACTCTGCGTACCCACGAAACGGTAGTGGTAAAACTCGGGTGCTCTGAGAGTAAACAGTGCCTGGGTCTCTATGGAGGACAGACTCTGTCTTTGCTGCTTCCATCAGTGTTTCATGTTGTGTGATAGGCTATGCGCAAAGAGTTAAATCATTCGGGAAATCCTTTTTTTTCTATCCGTTCGACTATTGTTCGTGTTTTTGACACCGGACTTTCTCTTGTGACCACTAGACATGAAAAAGGAGAAGCATTTAAGTTTGACAGGCTTTCAAAGGCTTCACAGAATTTTTCTTTCGATATGGTAGAGAAAAGGGAATGTTTTAGGGGATACACAATTCATCAGAGGTGTTAGCGCGCAAGAAAAAAAAACTAAAGTGGGGGGAAAAATGAAAACATGGCGAGCTTGACAGCCAATCTCATGTTTATTTCAACATGCTCCAACATCGCTCCGTCAAATGTCAAACACTATGCAATAACTAAGAGAACCTATGTTATACATCAATCAATAGCAAGTTACCATTTTATATACAGTACACGCATTATCCTGAGACTAGTGTATAATGAAGATATCCGTCTGTTGCTTTTCTGTGTCATGGTCTGTCATCGCAAAAAGCCTTGGGACGGACCCCACATGTGACACGTCTGAAATGACGGACCCCACATGTGACATGTCTGAAACACTGGAAGGTGTGTTTAAAAGGACCATGGGACGTGATGCACCAGTGATCTGGATTAGCTCCACTGCAAGTGTGCAGAAAAAATGCTTTCAAATTAACAGAACAAGTCAAGGTGAAGGAAGGACTACATATGTGTGTTTAGTCCTACAGTATATCTCTCTCTACAGTATCTCTCTCTACAGTATCTCTCTCTACAGTATCTCTCTCTACAGTATCTCTCTACAGTATCTCTCTCTACAGTATCTCTCTCTACAGTATCTCTCTACAGTATCTCTCTCAGTATCTCTCTACATTATCTCTCTCAGTATCTCTGTCAGTATCTCTCTCAGTATCTCTCTCAGTATCTCTCTCAGTATCTCTCTCAGTATCTCTCTCAGTATCTCTCTCAGTATCTCAGTATCTCTCTCAGTATATCTCATTATCTCTCTCAGTATCTCTCTCAGTATCTCTCTCTACAGTGTCTCTACAGTATCTCTGTCAGTATCTCTGTCAGTATCTCTCTCTACAGTATCTCTCTACAGTATCTCTGTCAGTATCTCAGTATCTCTCTACAGTATCTCTCTCTACAGTATCTCTCTCTCAGTATCTCTCTCAGTATCTCTCTCAGTATCTCTCTCAGTATCTCTCTCAGTATCTCAGTATCTCTCTCTACAGTATCTCTCTCAGTATCTCTCTCAGTATCTCTCTACAATATCTCTCTCAGTATCTCAGTATCTCTCTACAGTATCTCTCTCAGTATCTCTCTCAGCATCTCAGTATCTCTGTCAGTATCTCAGTATCTCTCTCAGTATCTCTCTCAGTATCTCTCTCCGTATCTCTCTCAGTATCTCTCCGTATCTCTCTCATTATCTCTCTACAGTATCTCTCTACAGTATCTCTCTCAGTATCTCTCTCAGTATCTCATTATCTCTCTCCGTATCTCTCTCAGTATATCTCTCAGTATCTCTCTCAGTATCTCTCAGTATCTCAGTATCTCTCTCAGTATCTCTCTCAGTATCTCTCTCAGTATCTCTCTCAGTATCTCTCCGTATCTCTCTCAGTATCTCTCTCAGTATCTCTCAGTATCTCAGTATCTCTCTCAGTATCTCTCAGTATCTCTCTCAGTATCTCTCTCAGTATCTCTCTCAGTATCTCTCTCAGTATCTCTCTCAGTATCTCTCTCAGTATCTCAGTATCTCTCTCAGTATCTCAGTATCTCTGTATCTCTCTCAGTATCTCTCTCAGTATCTCTCAGTATCTCTCAGTATCTCTCTCAGTATCTCTCTCAGTATCTCTCTCAGTATCTCTCTCAGTATCTCTCAGTATCTCAGTATCTCTCTACAGTATCTCTCTCAGTATCTCTCTCAGTATCTATCTCAGTATCTCTGTCAGTATCTCAGTATCTCTCTCAGTATCTCTCTCAGTATCTCTCTCAGTATCTCTCTCCGTATCTCTCTCAGTATCTCTCTCAGTATCTCTCTCAGTATCTCTCAGTATCTCAGTATCTCTCTCAGTATCTCTCTCAGTATTACTGCGTATGTATGCTTTTTTTTTTCAGATCAACATGCATCTTGTCACAGAAATGTTATTGACACAAGTGTTGTACGTACTCAGTACTGAAGATGTTTGCCTGCCAACAGTATGTTGCATTTTATAATGTCATTGTCTTTTCAGTTATTTGCTAAAATGTTATGCAATAGCATATAATAGCAATAGCAAATTACAGTCATAAAACAACAATATAGTTGTAGTACTGAGCAAACCAACTTAAACATGGCTGATAACTTAAACGCTTAAAACCCGACACATTTTCCGCTGTTCCCAGTGGCCTAGATTGGTCTGCATTCCAGTTTGACTCAATAGAAAAGTCACATGGACCTCACATGGATCAATTGGGTTGCAGTCATGTATTTCTGAATGGGACACATTAGCTTGCTCTGCTGTTTGGCTTAGCGGCTGGAGCAGCTCTGGTTCTTGGACGTCTTCAAGGCCTCCGAAGTCTGATTTCCAGGTTAGATGCCAAACCGCCCGTGCGCCGGGTACCAGGAACACTAAAACACTTACAAGACTCAGCAGCGCCTCTAAAACTCAGCTTCTGCTTTTAGGATCTAGACCAAATCCAGTCATTCTATTTAAGTAACAAAACAACACAGACGATTCCCCCTCGTTTTCCATTTGCTAGGTTTGACAGACCAATAATGAGCAGTCATTTTCTCGTTCAAATATCTGGAAATCAAACAAAAAATATGTCCTCTTCCAGACACAAAATATTCCTCAGCTGAGTTCATACACCACCGAGCCAAAACATGACCATAAACCAAAAGCCTCTCAATTGATTAGGCTGTAGGCTGAACTACTTTCTCAGCCTGCTGTTGGAAGATCTTTCAGGACAGGGGTGTGTGTGACACTGGCAAATCAATGCATGTGTGTGAGAGGGGTGGGGGACAAGCCAGCTAGCCTGTTTCATCCCCATGGAGTTGAGCCATCATGGCCATCTGTAGGCGGAGTGCTGTTACGCTTGGAGGCTCCAAGAGACGAGAGACCACTACCATGAGACCCCCCAGCACAAACACACTGAACAGATTAAATTAAGATCGGCATTGATGTGGTCTGTGATCCAAAAAGTATCTCGATAAAGCTGACCATATCATTGGCTTGATATAGTTAACTCCAAAGGCTATTCCTTGTCAAAAGAATCAATGAATCAAGAAGAAGAAGTCCAGGGCGATTCACTGGTCGAGCAAGAGAAGTGGAAAGTTAATTTTGAACACCTGACTGGTATGTGGTCTGCGCCCCAAAGAATGCAATGAGCTCCAGTATGAAACATTTTCATAAGACTTTTGCATCGCTATGACAACCATAGACAACAAATGACAACATGGAGCAAAGTGAAACAGTAATGTAGTCGTAGTCGGCTACTGAACCGAACGGGGGGTAGACTACTTTTGTTTCTACTACCAACGACTAGTGATGAGTTCCCAGAAGCCCTCACTGCGGTCCCTCACAAGTCGCATTGTCCGAACACACAGCTTGACGACTCTCGACAACAGCTTGACAGTGTTAGTCCCACTCTCGCCACTGATTGGCTAATCGTTAGAACCCGCAGTGCTTATTTGTTGATTATTTTTTACTTGGAGAATCGGCTGTTTCACATAGCAACACCAGACCAAGTATCAGTCAACTAGGGAGTGGGCGGAATCCAACGTCTGGTCCCAGGCTAGTGCTGTTGGCTTTGCTACAGAAATTATAATAATTATTACTGTAATGTGACTCCGGAGCATTATTAAATAGCCTAAATAAAATAAAACTGGGAGGCGTGGCCACACTTGGTTGGCTGAGATCCAATCAGCAACACAGGACACTCTCCTATGGCCTCATGGGTACCCACACCCACAAACTGTGAGATTGAAGCAGATTGCATTTTACTTGGCAGATGGATTCTTCTCTTGTTACTAGCTGGGAGCTAGCTCATAGCAGGCTCACGGCGCAGACGCTAGGTACGTACTGCAGCTTTAATGAATGGCTCCAGTGCCCTTTCCTCGTCTTCTCTTTTATACAGTCGTGAAAGGAGCAGAAAACATCATCGATCATAGCCTGGTGCAACAATGCAAGTGCAATTACACACGAATAATAAGTGCTCTGTGAATTTAACATGATCAATGCCGATCGTACCAGGATGTCTCTTTTTACATAAGAATTGCCTCATGCAGAAGACTGAAGGGAATCATTACTTGTCTCATAAAGGTAATAGTTCAATAATTCAGATAGAGTGTAGTACTGATCATTTCTACTTCTCATCTCTGTAAGCAGATAACCTACTGTAGTGAAGTATGTCAACTACACCTACATATTGTCCAAAACACTGACAACAGTATATATTCATATTTATTTCTGTCTTTTCTTGTTCTCTCATGTTTCTGTCATCGTTTTTTGTGGTTGTGTGCTGAAACACAGAAGAGGGTCTGGAGAGCCTATTACGAGTCGCTGAGAGCACTTGTTGCGATCTAGTGTTTCGGGGGCTGGTTTAATATATCTAGTGTTTCGGGGGCTGGTTTAATATATCTAGTGTTTCGGGGGCTGGTTTAATATATCTAGTGTTTCGGGGGCTGGTTTAATATATCTAGTGTTTCGGGGGCTGGTTTAATATATCTAGTGTTTCGGGGGCTGGTTTAATATATCTAGTGTTTCGGGGGCTGGTTTAATATATCTAGTGTTTCGGGGGCTGGTTTAATATATCTAGTGTTTCGGGGGCTGGTTTAATATATCTAGTGTTTCGGGGGCTGGATTAACAGATCTAGTGTTTCGGGGGCTGGTTTAATATATCTAGTGTTTCAGGGGCTGGTTTAACAGATCTAGTGTTTCGGGGGCTGGTTTAATATATCTAGTGTTTCGGGGGCTGGTTTAATATATCTAGTGTTTCGGGGGCTGGTTTAATATATCTAGTGTTTCGGGGGCTGGTTTAATATATCTAGTGTTTCGGGGGCTGGTTTAATATATCTAGTGTTTCGGGGGCTGGTTTAATATATCTAGTGTTTCGGGGGCTGGTTTATCAGCAGGCCTGGTGCCATGGGGAGGTGTGGTGAGGCCGGCAGAATGGACAAACTGGTTCCAGATCTGTTCACTGACCGCAGAGCCCTGTTCTGATACACTTGAATAAACACAAGCGCTGGTGTTCCCTGAGTCATCTGGCACATTCAACACTCAATCACTCACGGTTCACTTCAGTAACATTCTTAACAGATAGAATCCTATCTCACCAGCTCTGACGCATAGTCGTTGTCAAACTCTAGTCAACACCTGTAATTGTCTCTTTTTTTTTAAGGATTTATTTTCCATTCACTAGAAAGGACACATATCAATTGAATATGGAAAGTGAAAAGGATAAATGATAATGATAAGGATGAATGTGCTTCCACGTTCTTTATTTCTCTTTCAAACGCTTCCCATGGTAATCAATTGAGTCGCCTTCAAGCACTGGGATACAATGTTTACTAGATTATTGTGGAGTGGCAATAAAATTAGGATAAAACTCAAAACATTGAAGCTGTCCAAAGAAAAAGGTGTCTTCGCCTGACTGGCTCTCAGAAACTATTTCTACTATTATAATAATATATATTCGACTATTTGGCAGCACAAATTCAGTCAGTCAGGACATGGATGCAAGAAGATTTAACCGCCGCAATGGAAATACATTTAATAGAAAGACAACCTGTAATTGCAGCTTTTGGAATAAGAAGAAAGGTGATAAAATACAAAGAAAATATTTAGGTTAATAATTTAAATTAATTAAAAACATGGAGAAAAATGTGTACATTACTAAAACTGGATGGGGATCTATTGGCCCGCAGTAAAATAGAACAAGACCCAGAATGTATACCTATACCTAAACCTATACCTAAACTGTTTTATTTGCTTTTGTAGTCATTCATTTTATTATTATTTGTAGTGACGTGGCATGTTGAATGTTTGGTTGAAATATTTCAATAAAAAAAAGAAGAAAAAAAAAAGAAAAAAAAAAAGAAAATGGAAAGGTGTCTGATTAAAAGCCAGCGAGGATCAGAGCTAGTCCATAATATATTACAAGGAATGCTCAGTCCGGTGTCCATGGCAACGCGTCCGGCGGTCGGCCATAATTGCGGCGATGCCCGTCCCCGGCCGTGTTGACATTGGCCTTATCAGGCATTCTGGTCAGCCGCCCTGCGAGCCTCTCAGTTCCTCGGGCAGCATTGAGCTCCGGGCGAGCCGGCCGCACGGCGCGGCACAAAGACCCGCATTCAGCGGGGGCCCTCTCTCTGTCCACAGGCTGTAATTAGCTTGTAAGCGCGGGTAAATAACGCTGAGCATATATCTAAGCCCAGCCCCTGATTAAAGATTAGAGTGGAAAATGGCGGGAGATGCGTCCCTTTCTTTTGTCTCACATGCTGATGAAACCGTCTGAAATCGGCGATCTCCCTCTCTTTGTGAGGACCACTTGTTTTTGAAGGCGCGCTGATCGTGTCTAGATGTTATCACTGACGTGCTGCTAACTGATTTTGATCGGTGCGCAGAAGACCTCAGTTTCCACGGTTACAGGCCTATTATGGGTTCTAATTAAAGATCCCCCGCCATGACACGTACGGTCCTGTTTAACCTCCGCGTGACATTGAGCCAGCGCACATGAGGAGTGGAGGGACGGATGAAGAAGCCCTCACATGTACGAGGGACTCATCCCACGCCGTCTCACTGGTACTATCATGTTTTCATTCATTTGTTTCCCTCCAAAGCGCTTAATCAATTGGAAACTGACCATCTGCCGAGATATGAGTGTTACTGAGGCGGCGGTAATGAACAAAATGTCTCCTATTTCTCACCGAGTCGTTAGGAGCATCATCGACCATGTGTGGGCCTTCTCTATAGTGCATTGCTGTTGGGACATTACAGTGCAACATACCGTCCACAGATGTGCACCGTAGCTAGGCACGCTAACCCAGCCAGCCTGCGAGGATGGGATGATCGTGGCACAATCATATCAGCTCCTGCTATTGCAGGGCAGAGAGCAGAGCTTTGTAGTCTTATCAGGACCATCACGATACAGTAAATGGCTTCCATATTAAAATGGCAGAGTGTAACTCAATGAGCTTTCCCAGAGCAAACCAGGGGCCGGGCTGAGCCTGATCAAAAGGCCCATTCACCGTTCACACCGCCGCCATTGTGGCCCGAGCACAAAAGGGGTCTCCAGATTATTTTGATGTGAAAGCAGATAATTTGTCTGCTCAGCGGAGGAGCGCTGTCAAGGACTCTCCCCGATGCCTGTCGACCACTGTTAACGCAACCTTTGATTCACCTTTGTCATGACAGCGACAGCTACACAGCTGCTTGTAAATGAGCTAGCGTCTCTGCTAACGGCAGCCATTCCACCCAGGCACCCACAGGGTCACTTTCCAGGGGGATCTGCAGCTGAAAGGAGAGTGTCTACGGCTTTAGGAGAGTGTCCATGGCTTTAGCTTGGAGCCACAGGGAACTCGGCTGGAATCACGGCGGCCTGCCTCCTCCACAGGCAACGGAAGTCCGTTGAGGAAAAAGAAAACCTTTAAGTCAACTTTCTTCCCACAGTGCTGAGTCCATAATCCGCAGATATCCTTTCCAGCAGCGTGTATTCTGTAGAAGTCAGGTTCACTCGGGGGAATATGAGAAGGAAAGTATGACATAGTTGTGAGAGAGGGCTTGAGCTGAACAGTGGGGAGCACGGTGGCCTCTCGGCTTTAAAGCACTGCCCTTTCAATCTTTAATATTCCTTTAGACTATAATACTGTCCTTTGACATTTAGACACAATACGGTTATTTCACAACACATCTTGCAACACTGGCACACTTTACTTTGCGTATATTTGTTTGTATGATGCTGTATAGGGGACGATATTCACTTAAATCAACGTTTTTGCTTCTCTGTAATTTTCTACGAAACAGCTGTGGCACATAGTCTTTGAAAACTGATGTTGGAAAAATTGTGTACATAAGACACAGTGATAAATCAACAAATCAACATCTATTTCAGTGAATAACTGTGAAACCAAGATTGGTCTTCTTCTGTGGTGAAAACATCGGCTTTTTCAAGATATCATAGAACATTTCCCTGGCTTCGTACACACACTAAAGTAGGCTACATTGTTTAGCAGCACAACATTGTTTTAGATTTTCCAATTAGTGGTCAGTAATTCTTTAAATTCCATTATAGTGTGCATCCATCTACTCTGCCGTTTCCTTAACAATAAAAATTATAACTCTTAGTTAAAAAATAAAAGTGCAGCCACCAAATAAAATGTGTTGTAATGTCTTGTAGCAGCAGTGCCGTGCCCCATGGTGGAGTAATGATGAGCACAAGGCCGTGGTGTGTGCGTGTGTGTGTGTGTGTGTGTGTGTGTGTGTGTGTGTGTGTGTGTGTGTGTGTGCCGTGTTGCTCTCAGAGACACTGAGAGGCGCTGGGCCACCAGGATCCCTCCTCATTAGTATTCTCCACCAGCCACTTCTCTCCAGTTCACTTACATCTGCTCCCTCCATAGCAACAGCAGGAGCGCTATCAGGATCATCTTTGATATAGGTACATGACCGTGAGAAATATCACTCATTTATCTCAGGATAGACATCATAAAAACCTCTCCTGCTGTGTCTTTGCCTTTCGGTGCTCAGATGGGACTCTTTAAACAGAAAATGTACCCTGTCAGTGAGTCTTTAGATTCCACTCCCTCTCACGCTCCCTTGTACACAGACAGACATGCCCACACAGGGACAAAACCAATGTGTGTTCGCACCACTTTAGATAGACTTTACATAGTTTGGCAAACAAAGTGATGTGAGCAGCTCAGCTAGCGTCGGTACGCTCACACAGACCGGGCCTGAGAAGATAAAACATCGCAGCAAACACAGAAAGCCTACTGGAATTAATATAATAGTGCGTGATTTAAGTTTCAATATATTTCTTTGATATCTGCATTTGAATTGGGTGGGGATTGGGGCGAGGCAGGAGGATGAAATGGAGCAGCAGTGAGCCAGAGGGAAATGGCGCCTCATCAGATTCCATGTACACTTGTATGTAAATCAACCTTTCAGCCTAATTAGCCACTATGGGGCTCATCAAGGTCATAAATTCCTTCTTTTCTTTTTTTTTTTGCACAATGCATTATTGACTACACGTCATCTGCACATGTCGGCTGACTGCGCTCACGCTGGCGTGATGTCGCTCTGATATCGGACAGCCCTGAGGCCACGGGCCATTCCAGGTCACGGAAAAACACAAGGACATCTTCGACTAATGAAAAGGCTGAGATGACCGTCAGACAGGCCGTGTGTTTTTTTGTCCCCTGACAGAAAGAGCCATCAGTGGTGTCGGCCCTTAGTACACAACGGGTCGTGCAAAGTGAGAGAGGACAGAGTGACAGTTGGCACATCTCCAGCGTCATTACTGCAGCGCTTCCTGAGGTGTGGCAGGCTGGCAACCCTTCTAGGGACAACCTGAACTTTGACCCCATCGGTCCCCCGTATCATCGACAGTCTTATCATTATCGTTTCATAAATACTTTGATCTTTAGCCGACCCCGGGTTGGCCCTACCTCATATCTACCACACCAACTGATAAAGAAAGAGTGTTAGACTTTGAGAGGAAAGTCCTTCCTTCCGCTCCAGTGAGCCCTGCTCTGTCCCTGATCTGTCCCTGGTCCGTCCTCCTGCTCTGCCCCTGGTCTGTCCTCCAGTGAGCCCTGCTCTGTCCCTGCTCTGTCCCTGGTCTGTCCCTGGTCTGTCCCTGGTCCGTCCTCCAGTGAGCCCTGCTCTGTCCCTGGTCTGTCCTCCAGTGAGCCCTGCTCTGTCCCTGGTCTGTCCTCCTGCTCTACCCCTGGTCTGTCCTCCTGCTCTGTCCCTGGTCTGTCCTCCTGCTCTGTCCCTGGTCCGTCCTCCAGTGAGCCCTGCTCTGTCCCTGCTCTGTCCTCCTGCTCTGTCCCTGGTCTGTCCTCCTGCTCTGATCCTGGACTCAGCCAGCTGAGGAGGGTCCGTCCTCCAGTGAGCCCTGCTCTGTCCCTGCTCTGTCCCTGGTCCGTCCTCCTGCTCTGTCCCTGGTCTGTCCTCCAGTGAGCCCTGCTCTGTCCCTGGTCCGTCCGTTCCGTTCCCGTGGCGTTCCCTCCCTGAGCCTCCCCGCGGTGCCGCTTCCTCCCCGTGCTCACAGCTCTCGTGTGTATACTCTCTCGTGTGTATACTCTCTCGTGTGTATACTCTCTCGTGTGTATACTCTCTCGTGTGTGTACTCTCTCGTGTGTGTATACTCTCTCGTGTGTATACTCTCTCGTGTGTATACTCTCTCGTGTGTATACTCTCTCGTGTGTATACTCTCTCGTGTGTATACTCTCTCGTGTGTATACTCTCTCGTGTGTATACTCTCTCGTGTGTATACTCTCTCGTGTGTATACTCTCTCGTGTGTATACTCTCTCGTGTGTATACTCTCTCGTGTGTATACTCTCTCGTGTGTATACTCTCTCGTGTGTATACTCTCTCGTGTGTATACTCTCTCGTGTGTATACTCTCTCGTGTGTATACTCTCTCGTGTGTATACTCTCTCGTGTGTATACTCTCTCGTTTGTATACTCTCTCGTGTGTATACTCTCTCGTGTGTATACTCTCTCGTGTGTATACTCTCTCGTGTGTGTACTCTCTCGTGTGTATACTCTCTCGTGTGTGTACTCTCTCGTGTGTATACTCTCTCGTGTGTATACTCTCTCGTGTGTATACATTTGTGCCACATTATTCTGACTGAGCTGCCATTGACTCCCACCAGGTATTCCTGTTACCTGACCAGCGGGTGGATGGGCCCACGGACGCATGTGCGCCAGCTGCATTTCTTATGCAGTAGTATTCAGGCCCGGAGCGGACCTGCAGACTTCCCTGGCTGGCTGGGCCTGTTGTTATGTGACACAATGTGCGGTTTAATGTGCTGTTTTATTCAGAGCCATGTTCTGGCCGCTGGCTTTTGTTTACTGGTGAGGCTCGCTCAAGGTTACGCACATGCTCAGTGCACAGCCAAGACAAACACAACACACTGATACAGCCTCAATACATTTTAAAGTTATTCAATTTGTATTTTTTCAATTTGTCTCACAACCGAGTTTTCACAAATGTGAACTGCAACACCAATGAAGGAAACGGTGACAATAACAATAACAACAACAACTTGATTTCCTCACTGCACTTTTTTTTCCTTCTTGTATTATATTGCATAGTGGCTAACAAGTGGCCTTCCTTCAAACATAGTTTTGGTTATTTTCATAAAATCTGTTCTGACGTCACAAAGGGACCCCTCAACAGTTTTTCTGATTAGGTAATTTTATTGCGATTAACCTCCTTCAATTAAATCTGTGGAATAAGCACGCCTCCCACTCTCATGCTTCGCTCAGTGTTAAGTACTCACACTCAACACAGCGGGAGGACTTTGATGTGCCCATTTAAGGTTATCAGTTGTCTACCATGCTTAGCAGCCTTAATTATTGCTTGCTGGCCACTTAATTTTTTTTTTGTTTCTCGCAAATTCAGAAAACATACTCTGAAAATTGGGTTTGGAGTTCCAGCTGTGTTTCAGGGTTTGATTTGAATTTTGGGTTCGATTTTGATATTTAATATTGATTGTCCGTAGTGTTCCCAGAGGGGAATTCAGGTCGTTTGTTCTTTAACGACAGTTTGCTTAGCCATCATTAACTTCTGGGCCGTGGCAAAGTGCAGAGTCCCACAGGCCCTGATACACGAGTCCCTCGGATGTCAAATGACTCACAGGGTCAACGTCTGACTCACAGGCTGAGGTCATAAACGATTCCCAGATAAATCAGGGAACAGGCAGGCGTGTGCTCGGCTTGACAGGATCTAAATCAGCTCTTAATGAGCTTTCAACTCCAAATAAAAGCCACCAAAGCTGTGGCATTTGATGAAGTCAGTGAATAACTGATTAGATATTAAGCACGTTGAGATGGTTGACAGGGTGAGGAAAGTGGATCCAGGGGCGCTGGGACCAGGGGCAGCCCCCCAGAATCACGGGGGAGATATGAGTGAACAGAACCAGCCACTCAAAGGGCCTTCATAAGGTGCTGCTCCTAAATCCTTTATATTTACTGTCTTCCCTCGCCACCTCTCGTTTGCAGGATCCTCCTAAGGATTTACGACCACTCTAAATCAGCTCTGAAGACGACAGAGGGGCTTTTACGAAGAGCCAGGAGAAATATGGGACTTTCTTCTATTCCTCGGGAATTCATCTGTGAAATGATGTCACTGTCAGATAGGCTGTTGTGCGAGTATTTGATTTGGCACATAACGTTTTTATTTGCGCTCTACAGCCTGGCCAGGTATTTCTGAGATATCCTAACAGTAATTGTATCCATTATATGACTGATTCTACCACATCAAAGGACTCAGTACAAGTATCTACCACATCGAAGTACTCAGTACAACTATCAGTTTACATTACATATTGTGGGCCATAATCATAAACTTTAAGCAATCCCATGCTTTAATACACCTGCCTCTCAACTGCACTGTCCCCATCTGAAACCATGATGACACAGCTCTGGATTACTAACATGTACATGTATCTCAAACGCTCTAAAGAGAATATCACTAAGGTAATAGCCTTCTATTTGTGAAACTGTCTTGGAAGAATCCCAAACATTCCCTCAAAGGTCACCAGCCAATGGGAAGGAGTTTAGAGGGTCAAATCAGAGCACAGAATTGTAGATTATTACACTATTGCCAAGCAGATAAGGAGTGCCGGACTATTCCAAAGGGTCAGTGGGATTGGTGGGAGGAAGTCCGAAGCACTTCCTGTGATTGGCAGGAAAGCGCTCAGACTAACATGAGTCACATGAAGTGAATATCGCCGTCTGTGTGACTCTAATCCCGTAGCAAAGGCTAATCACCTTAACATTCCTCAACATTACAGTATCAAACAGGAAGCTGCTCCAGGTTTACCCTTTGACCCCACAGAGCTTGTTCATGTGTCTGCCCCGTGGCAGAGATCTCAATAATCAGACTGGATAGTCAAAAACGTTTTCCTCCTCTGCTCCTCCACGTTTTCCTTGCGTAAAGACTGTCTGCGTGTGAATGCCAGTCTGCTGTTCAATCAATCAATCAATCAAAGCTTTATTTGTATAGCGCATTTCATACCCAGAGGCAACACAATGCGCTTTACAGAGAACAAGGGAGGTGAGCATACGACCCACCCCTACATATTCCAGAGGGAAGCAAAAAAACAGTTTCACCCGGGGGCCAGATAAGTGAGCTGTAAAAATTCTTCCCTGACCCCTCTCAACAAGGCGATCGAGCAAGCGCCAGGAGTATGTTTGTCTACCGGCTAAGAACATTTATAAAGCAATAAATTACATATAATTACATTTCAGAGTAAGAGAAGCTAAAAAACAACATAGGAGAGACATCCTCATTTGTTCAGCCTCCTACAGCAGCTCTGAAACTATGATGAGCGCAGCGTTTACACACTCTGAAACCTGGAGTAGAACGAGTGGGGCCGGAGGGTGGCTCATGTATTGTGTAAAAGTTGAGTTGCATACGCAGTGTAAATGGTGAATAGAGAACTTTCCGGAACTGCACGTATGCCTGGGCTTCGAAGGCAAACCATGTGGGAGATATGAGTTCATGTGGGAGATATGAGTTCATGTGGGAGATATGAGTTCCAGCAACAGATCCCTTCTGTCAATTCTCACAAAGGAGAGATGGACACACCAAACAAGGCACAAATAAAAACGCTAGCCACCAATCTATCTCTCCGAGAAATCAAGGATCCTTTTCACGAGATCCCGCATACCTCTTGTCATGTCTGATATGGACCGATTAGAGACAACCACAAACAAAGGCAAAACAACAATGTTCCCTGCATAATTGTTGTTTGGGTACAGGCCACTGCACACTGGTTGATAAGTCATATCTGTTCATCCTCCTCTGTTATTCCCCAGGGGAACCTGCAGCTAGCTCGCTATGTTATGCTAACTGTTTGGGATACTTGTTAGGGACCCACATAACTCAGCCTTTTAAAGAACCAACCGGGACAAAAGCAAGACAGATAAGATTGGGGAGATGACTCATGGATGAGTTGAGCTCGCCTCTGGGAAGCCTCCCGCGGGACCGTGCGTGTTGTGTCTAGTCGCTGATGTCAGCCCGTGACTATGGGAGACGTAGTTCTCTACTCTGAAGCACTGCTAAAACTGTGTGAGAGACAGAGTGGGAGGCCAACCGAGGATCATGTTAAAGGTTGAATAACCTGTCAAACTAACACAATTATGTGGTTGTTTTCCTGAGGTCTAGGGTTTGTCATGACTTAATTAAACAGCTAGTTGAACTCCCTGAAGAAAGGGCCTTTAGCCTGGGTTCACAGGGCAGCATGTGGGAGGTCAACGCTAAGAAACAGGAAGATAAATAGATTCATAAATGTTCACCAAGCCTCCACTGCAAATGTTCAGTTGACTAATGTTGAGTGTGAGGGCAGTTTAAAGAGGCATGGTCTGCGCTGGCAGAGCTGTGTGACGTTGGAGATATCAGAATGAGTTATGGACAGTGTTGGAGATATCAGAGTGAGTTATGGACATGATGGAGATATCAGAGTGAGTTATGGACGTGATGGAGATATCAGAGTGAGTTATGGACGGTGACGTTGGAGATATCAGAATGAGTTATGGACAGTGTTGGAGATATCAGAGTGAGTTATGGACGGTGACGTTGGAGATATCAGAGTGAGTTATGGACGTGATGGAGATATCAGAGTGAGTTATGGACGGTGATGTTGGAGATATCAGAGTGAGTTATGGACAGTGTTGGAGATATCAGAGTGAGTTATGGACATGATGGAGATATCAGAGTGAGTTATGGACGTGATGGAGATATCAGAGTGAGTTATGGACGGTGACGTTGGAGATATCAGAGTGAGTTATGGACGGTGACGTTGGAGATATCAGAGTGAGTTATGGACAGTGATGGAGATATCAGAGTGAGTTATGGACATGATGGAGATATCAGAATGAGTTATAGACGGTGATGGAGATATCAGTGAGTTATGGACGGTGACGTTGGAGATATCAGAGTGAGTTATGGACGGTGACGTTGGAGATATCAGAGAGAGTTATGGACGGTGACGGCAAACAGCAAACTAATGATGCATCTCAAGGTTACCCCTGTATAAAACCCCTGTATAAATAACAATTAGGGGAATGCTGATGCAGCAGAACAAACTCACATGACCTACAAGTCACATAAGCGGGAAAAAACCAGGGCAGTGTAAGCTGGCTGATGGAGGATGATGATGATGATGATGATGATGATAATAATAATAATAATAATTATTATTATTATATTATAATGATGATGATAATAATAATAATAATAATTATTATTATATTATAATGATGATGATAATAATAATAAATATAGAAATAATAATAATAATAATAATAATCATCATCATCATTATTATTATTATTATTATGGTGATGGTAATACTACTACTACTACTAATAATAATAAGACATATTATAATGATGATAATAATACAATTGAAATAATAATAATAATAATAACAATAATAATGATTATTGTTGTTGTTGTTGTTATTATTATTATTATTATTATTTGTTCACTCTATTTAAATTAGTTCTGATATTTAGGGGGCCAAGCACTGCAGGTGCGATGGCACCCTGTTGCTATTGGTAGTTTTATCTTGGGCTTCATATTTATTACTAGTGGTGGAGAGGCTAGTGGTGGAGAGGCTAGTGGTGGAGAGGCTGGGGTGGAGAGGCTAGTGGTGGAGAGGCTAGTGGTGGAGAGGCTAGTGGTGGAGAGGCTGGGGTGGAGAGGCTAGTGGTGGAGAGGCTAGTGGTGGAGAGGCTAGTGGTGGAGAGGCTGGGGTGGAGAGGCTAGTGGTGGAGAGGCTAGTGGTGGAGAGGCCGGGGTGGAGAGGCTGGGGAGGAGAGGCTAGTGGTGGAGAGGCTGGGGAGGAGAGGCTAGTGGTGGAGAGGCTAGTGGTGGAGAGGCTGGGGTGGAGAGGCTAGTGGTGGAGAGGCTAGTGGTGGAGAGGCTAGTGGTGGAGAGGCTAGTGGTGGAGAGGCTAGTGGTGGAGAGGCTAGTGGTGGAGAGGCTAGTGGTAGAGAGGCTAGTGGTGGAGAGGCTTGTGGTGGAGAGGCTAGTGGTGGAGAGGCTAGTGGTGGAGAGGCTGGGGTGGAGAGGCTAGTGGTGGAGAGGCTAGTGGTATAGAGGCTGGGGAGGAGAGGCTAGTGGTGGAGAGGCTGGAGCGATGACTCCGTCCTGGTAGTGGGTGATCACATGTCTTGACCATGCTCTTGCATGATAAACACCCACCTGGGCCCAGCTGTGACAAAGCTTTAATCCACTAAATCCCTCCTTCCTTTGCTGGAAATCCTAATGAGGATTTGAAGTGCTCTGCAGAGTGGGGACTGGGGCTGTGTGGTCACACCTTGCCTCTGCTTGCTCCCGGGGGGCCATTGTCCTCTTATCTCCTTATCTGCGAGGGCTGGCCCATCGATGAAAGACCCTAGCAGCATGGTGGGTCTCTGTACACAGGCCCCACGCCGGCGCCACGCCACTCCACGCACCCTGGGAAGACTGACTCTGCTGTCTGTCACAAACGACCGGGAGTAACACCAGGGGGCCAGGAAACGCTCAGCCAACAGAAGCTGTTTACCAAAGAGGCATGGCGACAGGGATCCGCCCCACGGTCTTAGGAGCTGTCATTCATTGCTACAGTAATACTTAGATTAAGACGTTTTAGCAAGTGACTCAGTTAAAGTACGATCTAATAACCATTGAGTGCTGGCTATCTTATACTGTAGTTCATAATGGAAATGTTCTTGTCTCTTTGACAGAACAAAAAATGACATTAAAATGAGCCGTCTGTTCTCCTTGAGAAATCTCAAGTACTTCAAGCATTTCGCGCCTTGAGAAAAACAATACTGTGGTTTCGGGGTATGTAGAAGGAAGGACATTTTTCAGTGTCAGGCTTGTTCACACAAGTTGTGCCACTGAAAGGGCTGGAGATCTCTTTCATATCACAACCGGCTCTTTGTGTGAGTCTGAACTTCACTGATAACCTGAAAGGACCAGCGTCCTGCTGCCCAACGGCTTACCGGAGGGACGGAAGAACCAGACCGTTTTCTTGGCGAAGGGGGAACTCTTCTTCCCTTGTTACACCGGGTGGAATTTGTGACACACTGGGCAAAGGTGTTGGTGAATTAGTGCAACCAGCCACACATTTCTATTCACGAAACATCGTACTTGGCGCCTTGACTGCAGAAAACTTTACCCGATCTCTCTCTGCGTTTTCCTGACTAGGACTTGTGGAAGGCCTTGGAGGAAAAGGCCAAAGGTGCTACAGTTTTTGGCAACTGTTATTCTGCTACTAATAAAATAGTACAAATCCCAGACAAAAAACTTATGAAAGTTGTATTTCAGGTGGCATCTCTGAGCTGATATAATATATATCATCTGTTCTAAGGAATCAGACTTGGGGATTTCGGGGCGTTAGCGGGGGGGAAAAAAAAAAAAAGTTTGCAATTGCCCGCGTTGCCATGGTTACATGACATACTTTGCAGGCTCCACCATGACAGAAAGAAGAGAGGAAAAAAAAAAAAAAGATGTAGCTTCAAAGTCCCAATGCCAGGGGGACCGGGTTAGCTCGCTTCTACATCTCTAACCAGGTCAACGGCAGGCTTACCGATCACCTCGTCAGGATATGAAACAGCATAGAGAGCGTGAGCGCTTCTGAGTGAGACCCTCGTATAAAGAGCCACAGCATATGTTCATCTGCAGACTTATACATAATCATAGAGTATATGATGTCAGCGTGCATTAGAACTGCGGATGCTAGTGACTGCGTTGATTTCTCGTGAGGAGGAAATAGCATCGGCATCTGTGATATCAGACATAATCCACCATAAGAAGGATCATACGCGCTTGATTGCACATGGTTAATTCAGAGGCCGCGGGCAAAGCGATGCTTAGATCTGTACGGGCTTATACCACATGTAGCCTCGTTAAGCCAATGCTATGAACCAATTAAGGGACATACGGCACTGTTACTGACATGGTTACTAGAGAAACAATATTCTAGAAAAAGTATGTCTTTCAGCTACTGTGGGCCTCCCAAGAGAGGCCGGGTGGGAAGAGGACAGAAGGTCCTGGGGACGAGAGAGGAGGCAGGCAGATGAAGGACGTGCGGCCGCCGACTCAGATGCACAAGATGAGAAGTGAGTTTCTGAGGGACGTCGCGCGGAGGGAAAAGCCCCGGAGACATCAATCTTGCAGAGTCTCTTAAAAAGCTGGACAACTTCTTGCTATTTGCGGCGTGTGGCTGCCGTAACCCATTTGATTCAATTAAAAAAAATGCATTAAAAAGATATTAGGGGCAGGATGCAGTTTAATGAAGCGTGTTTACTTGGGGATATTGTTTATAATGAACTGTTGCGGGGCTGGGCTGATCCCAGTAGCTGAAATGGGACAGAGAAAGGCAAGTCCCACTGCACTTGAATGACACATGGACAGATATAGATGCATCTATTTATGTACACAGGCCTGAACACCACAACCACTGTCTTTGCCGCAGGCTGATTTCGAGGATGATATCTCTCAGCTCAGGCATACAGGACAAATGATGAGCAGCAATGCTAACCTTGGACACTCCTTAATCCCTTTTAGTCCACAGGCTATGAACCAGACCGTCAACACATCTCACAGAGGCACACTGCCGTGTAGCAAAGAATTGTATTGTACATCGAAGATGATGCACACACACACACACACACACACACACACTCTCTCTCTCTCTCTCTCTCTCACACACACACACACACACACCCTATTGGGTGTCATTCATGTGTAATAATGAAGAATCGGAATTTGGATTTGATTCAGCGATCAGATAAGCCCTGCTTAATCTTAACTCAATCAATATGCCAAACAAGCCCACGGAAATCAATACACAAAGGGGACAGTTGGCACAGTGAACTATTGGCACAGATATGAACAACCGCACAAATGAGTCATTAGAGGAATGTCTTTGCTGGTGTACTGTATCTCACTGACAAAATGCCAAGTTGTCTATAAAGCCTAAATCAGATTGTTCACCATCCCTGGCAGGCTACAAGAATGTGTACTTCTTGAACTATGCTCATAATTATTAAGTGTTTGACAGTGGATTATCATCTCAAGGGGTTTTCCTTCAATAAGGCTGTTTCTCCACCAACGAGCTGTATGTAGCTGAACAGCGCCAAGCTCACAGCTGAGTAGAGAAGCACTAGAGCTGGGGTTTAGAGCTGAGTAGAGCGCACTAGAGCTGGGGTTTAGAGCTGAGTAGAGCACACTAGAGCTGGAGTTTAGAGCTGAGTAGAGCGCACTAGAGCTGGAGTTTACAGCTGAGTAGAGAAGCACTAGAGCTGGGGTTTAGAGCTGGCTAGGCGCTACGTTAGCAACAAGTGTCGTGTTTTTGCAGACTGCAGATTAACTAGCCATGTTAAGATAGCTAGCTAATGTTAGCTAACGTTCGCTGTCTCTGCGGTTTTGCCAAAAACTGACTGTTGTCATTCTCAGAACAGCCGTTAACAGCCTGCACTCTAGCCCAAAAAGTTACACTTTTTTCAACTGCAAAAAAGGCCTAGAGCTCATGGCGCTGTGGTGCTAAAAAGCTCTTGGAACGCAGCTCTGGTCTCCATAGCGCCCTAGAGCTCATTACCCATGTAAACAACGAGCAAACAGCGCCAGCTCTCAAACACAGCTCCCCGGTGGACGCGCTCTCTTATGCTTTTCAGCTCTGTTTGGAACCCTAAATGGTTCTTTCTCACCTGGCAAGGGTTCTAAATAGCCTTAGAGACCTGAAAAGGCTTTTATATCGAACCTTTTTTCAGATGATTCTTTTATTGTTACCGAGAATTCTATATAAACAGCGGCAGCTCTAAAATACAGCTCCCCGTTGAACACGCACCCTAAAGTTACCGATGATTAATCCAATATAAATGTTCTGTGGTCACACATTCAAGCATTCGATCTGGAAGATGTATGCAGGTCGTGAGATGGAATGTGTGTGTGTGTGTGTGTGTGTGTGTGTGTGTGCGTGAGTGTGTGTGTGTGTGTGTGTGTGTGTGTGTGCGTGTGTTTGCGTGAGTGTGTGTGTGTGTGAGTCTGTGTGTGAGTGTGTGTGTGAGTGTGTGTGTGTGTGTGTGTGAGTGTGTGTGTGTGTGTGAGTCTGTGTGTGTGTGTGTGTGTGTGTGTGAGTGTGTGTGTGTGTGTGTGTGTGTGTGTGTGTGTGTGCGTGAGTGTGTGTGTGTGTGTGTGTGTGTGTGTGTGTGTGTGTGTGTGTGGAGAAATTAAACATGTAGTCCAGTACGTGTTTGATGCCACTGGGGACGTCTGAGGCTTTGAAGCAGAAAATCTCCAGACGAATCACAATTGACCAACTAATGACCCCAGATGACCCCAGATGACCCCGCCCTCAGAGCAGCGGTGTTCAGGTGCTGCACCCAGTCAGAGGAACCGCTCGCACCACAACCAACCTCCCATCTCCCCGTTAAGAGTGCCGACACGACAACAGCATACCTTCTCCTTAACTGAACGCTGTTCTGTCAGAACAACTTAAACACAATTCTTAACTGGCACTATGAAAATGATGACATTTTCTAGCTAGTGAGTTTGAGACACTTGGATCCTGTGATAGTGTGAGTTGGCAGACGAGAGTGTGAGTCCGGTGTACTTACCCTCTGACGAGTACACATGGGCCAGCACAACAACCAGAGAGCACAGGGCGGGTAGTCTCCTCGGAGAGCGCGCCATCTTGACGTATGTGGATGGTCTCTCTCCGCAAAGTTTGGTTGAGACGACTGCGGTTTAAAAAAGGCCGGGCAAACGCCTCTCAGGGATGCTCATCGTTGATCCTCTCGCCTGCAAAGCAAAGACAGAGTGTTCAGAAAGAGCGTTCAGTATTTCATGTTGTCAAGGTTTCATTTTGTTTCTTCCAGTCCTTCTCCTTCACGCTATTTACCAAATAACAACATCCTCGTTACGCCCTAAAACACACAAAGTTTTGACTCCACTGCAACACGGTTAATCCATACAAGCCAGGAGGTTCATATCCCAGAAGATAAATCCACTTAATGGAAGCTAAATTCTGAGCATTTCATTCACCGGTGTGTTTGTAGGGCTGCCACCACACACAGATAAGCCCCTCCCCCTCCACATGGCCGAGAGCCGGTTCTGCTTCCTCTCGTTATCTCCTCCTCCCAAAACAAACAAACAAGGCAAGCTAGCAAATGGTGTTGTGAGTGAACACAAACCAAACCACCTACTCGAGCTCCGCCTCCCTCCCTGAACCCCCCCCTCCTCCCCCCACCTCCAAATCCCTCTCCCTCTCTCGCCCCCCGCCCACACCTGTCCTTCCCCTCGGTCTGTTTGCTTGTGTGGTATTCCTTGTGTGGTATTCCTTGTGTGGTATTCCTTGTGTGGTATTCCTTGTTTGGTATTCCTTGTTTGCCCCCCTCCGACACGCAGACAGCCCCCGAGCCAGTGGCCAGACCGCCCGACCGCAGGTGAAACCCAATGCTTACCTGGAAGCCCAGGCATGCGTTTCCTAGCAGCTCCCCGACGGTGTGCTCACCCTGGCTGGCTGCTCTAGCCCCGCCCCTCAACCAGCAGCACATCCACCCAGGGAAACACCGTCACTCCGGTAACGAGGCACAACGGGCCCCATTACTAACTTGTTTTTTTTACCGCCTTTTTGCAAGACTCAAAAACAATCCCAGTCTTGTTTTTGTTTTGTTGGTTTTTTTTTTTCTCTGCATGCAACACTGCCCCAAAGCCCCAGAATGCATTTGTCTAGGATGTGTACTGCAGGTTGGCCTCGTCAAAAGTAAGAGGAATATGTAGGGGTGGGACGTATGCCCCCCCCCCCCCCCCCATTGCTCTCTGTAAAGCGCATTGTGTTGCCTCAATATATAACGCATGTAGACATGGTGAGGAGGTTTAGCTGTTATTCGACCAAACATTAGAATGCGCAAGAGCGAAGTGATCTATAAGCAACTTTGGCTTTGGTTGCTGGTGCCAGATGTAGTGGTTCTAGCATCTCAGAGAACACACGCTCACCTGGAGTTGTTATCATTCTGGAGACCCTAGAGAGAGAACGTTCGGACAAACAAACAAGAACCAGTGTGTGAGTGACAGATCTGGCGGCACCAGCTCTCTTAATGGAGGCAGAGGAGGACGGACTGAGGGCTCAAGCTAACGGGAAGGCCACAAATGCTCAAACAACATCTGTTCAGAAGTGTGGAGTGCAGAAGGGCACCATCTTGAGTCCATGCCATAAAGAACTCAGCCTGGTCGGGAGGCAAACCTCCTACTCGGTGCAATGCTGCATTTGGTTTGGTACGGTTTATTTGAAAGTTTTAAAAACATGGCATTCTAAAAACTAACAAGGATATAAGCATATAAGTGGAAGACTTATTTCCGCTGTGGAAAGAGACAAAGACAAACAAAGAAACAAAAGCCTCTGAGTCATTGTATTTGCTATTCTTGCCATTTATATTGCTATGCCTGTGTGCTTCTTTGTGACTTTTGAATGCCTACCAAGTAATTGTTGCAAGCATCTAATTGTTCAGAATGACCTTGTGTTATTCTGTGCATTTGATAAATAAAACTTTTAAGACTTTGACTGCAGCATGTAATGGTCAATGCATGAGGGAACTATTGACTTCCTCACAGTGCGACACAATTTCTCCCCAGTAAACATGGGTCTGAACTTGTTAGCACTCAGCCCGTTGGTGAGTATGGCCGTATGGGAAGGTTCCTTTGTCTCCTACCTACCCTGACTCACAAAACAAGACTGGGTTAAGAATGGATTAAGACCTTGGAAGGCCGCAGACGCGTCCAGACATATTCTGACATTGCAGTAATGGGGAGAATTGGTCTTTCATTGCTTCTGGAATGCGTTCGAAGACCAGGGTCAACATTGAGCTGTACCTGTCTGCTGGGAACATTCAGGTGCACACAGCAGACAGTGAGAGACACAATCTAGAGAGCAAACAATGAAGTCAGACACACTGTAGTCTAAGGACAAGCACAAGGAAACTATTCTAGGCTTTTCATGCAAACCAGTTGGTGGCATGGAAACCATGATGGTGCTTTTATCTCATAGAACATTCCGTCTGAATGATCCAGCCGGAGAACCGGAGGCTTGTTCTGGACAAAAAGACTAAATGCCTTCAGGGACACCGAGTCCAAGGCAGCCGGGCCCCCCAACTAGAAAATAAATAAAGAACTGGAGATAACAGATCCCTAGAACATGGAGATGGGCATTCTGAGAATCGACAATAACAGACCTATACTCGAATAATCTTTGGATCCTGCTGTGAGTGTTTAACATGCTGAGACGGGGGGTGGGCGGAGGGGGGGGGGGTCTGACTGATGCGCTCCTCATTAAACGGCCCGAGGCCCCCTCCCCCCCCCCCCTCTCCCCCCCCCAGCAGGGGGTCTCCTCTCTCCCAGCTCCTACTCCGCTGCCACCGCTCATCATTCCCTCAAACAGCCCTTGACTAGCGAGCTGATCCCAGACTGCTTCTGGAAACAGCACAATTGTATCAAGAGCTTTGTGTGTGTGTGTGTGTGTGTGTGTGTGTGTGTGTGTGTGCGTGTGTGTTTGTGTGTGTGTGTGTGTGTGTGTGTGTGTGACGTAGGGGTGAATCATCACCACACCCCTCTAATCCACCACACACACATGATAGAAGCACTGTAGTGTGAATGTTAAGCACAGATTGCCAAATGTCAGCAGGCGCAGCCCTGTCGTTGCTAAATATGATGGTAATGGAGACAGATGCTGAGGCCCTCTGGAAGACGAGGGAGCCACAGGGGCACGTCCCCGCCGGCCTCCGGCAGATGTGCGTTCTGCGCCGCGGTTTCCAGCAGAAGTGGCGGCAGACTGTTTTATAATCGACGCGCGAGTGCGACCGATAGAAACGGTGTGCAGTCGCAGTGCCCACTGGGTCCTCCAATCAAAAAGCACAAAAGCGAGTATCCGGGAGGAAGGCAGCTATTAAAGTGGAAGAGTGTGTGTGTGTGTGTGGGGGGGGGTGAATTGAATAGGACAGTTTGAAATCGGGGGGGGGGGGGGGGGGTTTAAACAAGAGGCAGATGTGGAGGAATGCTCGGCCTATTGGACAAAGCTCCCTGTCATCCCTCTCAAGCTGTTGAGAGGGCCACCGGAGAATAGGGGAAGATTTGGCCTATTCTCTGGGCGCTGCTCGGGGAGAATAGGGGAGAATGGGGGAGAATGGGGAGCACACAGGAGAAAGGAACAGGGAGGGGGGCGGGGGGGGAAGGGGGCCAGGTCACAATAAAAGATTGACAGCCTGCAAGTCTTGCTTGACCCTTGAATTAGCCCCCGGGCTTTCAACCAACTTGAAGAAAGAGTTGGGATGTTAATTGTCACGCAACATCACAAGGATGTACCCCCCCCCACACACACACACTCACACACACACACACACACACACACACACTCAAAAAAACGAAGAAAAATGGGGCCAGTGATTCACTGAAATGTAAATCAGAAGCAGCGAACCAGCAACACGTTGAGCGGGAATACATTTGGTTTTCATTCTGCTTTTTTGGCACGGCCAATTCATACATGAATTCATACTACACACGTGTTTATCATAAGCGCTGCTCTATCTCCACATGTCTTCGGGAAAATCGGTGATACCTGGGGACCTGATGCTCTCTGCTCTCTCCCTGCCTCTCTGCTCTCTCTCTGCTCTCTCCCTGCCTCTCTGCTCTCTCCCTGCTCTCTCCCTGCCTCTCTGCTCTCTCCCTGCTCTCTCCCTGCCTCTCTGCTCTCTCCCTGCCTCTCTGCTCTCTCCCTGCCTCTCTGCTCTCTCCCTGCCTCTGAGCTCTCTCCCTGCTCTCTGCTCTCTCCCTGCCTCTCTGCTCTCTCCCTGCCTCTCTGCTCTCTCCCTGCCTCTGAGCTCTCTCCCTGCTCTCTCCCTGCCTCTCTGCTCTCTCCCTGCCTCTCTGCTCTCTCCCTGCCTCTCTGCTCTCTCCCTGCCTCTCTGCTCTCTCTCTGCTCTCTCCCTGCCTCTCTGCTCTCTCTCTGCTCTCTCCCTGCCTCTCTGCTCTCTCCCTGCCTCTCTGCTCTCTCCCTGCCTCTCTGCTCTCTCCCTGCTCTCTCCCTGCCTCTCTGCTCTCTCCCTGCTCTCTCCCTGCCTCTCTGCTCTCTCCCTGCCTCTCTGCTCTCTCCCTGCCTCTCTGCTCTCTCCCTGCCTCTCTGCTCTCTCCCTGCCTCTCTGCTCTCTCCCTGCCTCTCTGCTCTCTCCCTGCCTCTCTGCTCTCTCCCTGCCTCTCTGCTCTCTCCCTGCTCTCTCCCTGCCTCTCTGCTCTCTCCCTGCCTCTCTGCTCTCTCCCTGCTCTCTCCCTGCCTCTCTGCTCTCTCCCTGCCTCTGAGGTCTCTCTCTCTCCCTGCCTCTGAGGAAATATATTCCTAAAAGAAAGATTGTGTTTCTTCTTTGACGGCGCTTGAAGATGTGCAATTTAGGAGTGTGAATCAGAAAAGCCGAGAGGTCGGGTCAGTGATGGGACGACTCCGGAGCCCCGCTTAGTCAGGCGTAGGAGGACAGCGCGGTGACCCTTGACCCCCTGCGCGGCGGGGAGGACGGAGAGCAACACAGAGCGGCGTAGGAACACGGGACGTGACTGACACCGCGCCACCGCCGCTGACCCCTGACCCCCGGCCAGGACCTGGCCGCTGAGATACCGGGTCGTACGCACGCTGAGGAACAGGACAGCTCGGCTTCTCTAGGGGGGTTTGGAACAAAGCAACGCATAAGCAAAACTAAAAAAAGACACATTTCTTTAGCTGAAAAGAAACAGTTGTGAAATGTTATTTGCGGACAGTCTGTCTCTGCAACAGATTCTCTCCATCAGCTTTTGAAAAAAAGATTTGCTCACAATGAATTCTGGGAATTTCCCTTGTTTTGAAATCTACTGG
Source organism: Borostomias antarcticus (assembly GCF_949987555.1). NCBI lineage: Eukaryota > Metazoa > Chordata > Actinopteri > Stomiiformes > Stomiidae > Borostomias > Borostomias antarcticus. The sequence goes on along the minus strand of NC_140259.1, from coordinate 11,004,465 downwards.
ATCTACTGGAAATATACAGTATTATATATATATATATAATAGCAGATCAAAATATTGTGCGGTTCTTTTTGAATGAGCTCATAATTCCATATTGGTTGTATAACCTCCTCGGCCCTAGGCAGCGCCCCCCGCCCGGCCCCTCGCCCCCCCGGCCCCGCCCTGGCCCCCCCGGCCCTAGGCAGCGCCCCCCGCCCCCCCCCGGGCCCACGCCCCCCCCCCCTCCGCCCCCCCCCGGTAGACCACAGAGCTCTCTCGCTCCTTAGCGTGCTCCGGTCACACTCCCTGCTCTTAGTGTCCTCTCCATTCATCATTTTTACGAGCCATTCAATTAATCGATTACAGCATTCCCCACTGGTCAGGACATACGGCGACCAAATAAAACAATCATGACCTAAAGTCTGGCGCACATTAGGACACTAGCACACATTAGGTCGTCAATACAGTCGTGTGGGGAACAAAAGAGTGAGTTCTCTGAAGCGGAGCGAGCGAGAGGACTGCATGTTGAGACTTTCAATCACGTCTGCTTGAGTCACTACTAGTGGGCCGCACTTAACGTGGCATCACCTGGATAAATGAATGAAATGTTTTTACTGAATCTTGAAATGTTCACTTAACATGGCATCACTTATATAAATAATGAAATGTTATTACTGACTGTTAAAATGTTTTTGTAATGGTGATTCTCTGGTGATATGAGGCTGCACTGTAACTTTTATTCCTGTATTCTATTTGTCCTGCTTTTTGTTTAAATGTCTATAATGACTTGCTTTTTGTTTTAATGCTTTTAATTTGTCCTGCCTTTTGTTTTAAATGTCTATAATGTCTTGCTTTTTGTTTTAATGCTTTTAATGTCTCATGTAAAGCACCTTGAATTGCCCTGTGGCTGAAATGTGCTATATAAATAAACTTGCCTTGCCTTGCCTTGAGGATGCGGTGCCTGTATACTGTGTAAAGTCTGTTGTTGTATTGGGGAGGAGAGGCTGTTGACGCAGTATCCTAGGTCAGGGGAGGGTGTGTTGGCTTGTCCTCTATGGGTGGACATGAAATCTATAACCCCATTATTTGGGCAATGCAACAGAAATCCTATTCTAAAAGAAAGAGATACCAATATTTCTCTCCATGTGGACGACAGCTATGTGTGACGGCAACAAAGTTATTAATACTGGTTTCATCGATTGTTACTGGTGATTTTGATGTTTTAGAGGAAGTAAAGTGGATTATCTTGAATGAAATTTGAAAATGTCATTTCCATTTACTGATAGCACAGGACTATTCCTTTCAGGTCCAATGAGATAAGAATTACTCATCCCTGGCTGTTAAATTGTGTCTTTGCCAAATGTTCTTCAGCCCAGGAATTAATGGAGTGACATTAATACAGCAGGAGAGATAAGAAGGTCAGGATGTGGAGGGCTGTCATTATATGGGCCATCCTGGAGAGAGCACCTGCCAGTCAACTCAGAAACGTCCTTCAGACTCATACAATCCCCCTTGAAATGGGCACAGCCAATGAAATAGACAGTAAAATATAACTAATTAGTATAAAAAAATAATTGATTACATGTAAATATAACATTCTTGTGGTGCAGTTTGGCTTTGCCTAAATTCCTCCTAGCAGATCAGGGAACAGAAGCGAAGGCCCAGACAGACTTGTTCTCCAGACAGACTTGTTCTCCAGACAGACTTGTTCTCCAGACAGACTTGTTCTCCAGACAGACTTGTTCTCCGGAGTTCCTCGCCTGTATCAGCCTGGTGAATCGAGGGTTGCTCTTCCTTCAGGAATGAAACGCCACCGTGTCTGGGCCATGTCACACCGTGTCTGGGCGATGTCACGGCGGCGACGTGGCACACAAAGGCCCGGGGTGTCCGTCGCCGCTGACGCACCCCCAACCCAACACCAAGCGACCAATAACAGCCCGGCCAGAGCCACGCCCTCCCTGCGGTGGGGGGGGTGGGGGGAGTGGGGGGGCGTGCCGTGGCGTGGAGCCGCCCAGCCGAGCGAGGCTGCCTGCGCCGGTCTGGGTCCTACAGCACCCAACGTGCCAACAGCCAATCAGATGTTCTGGAAGAGAGAAGGTTCTCCCTGAAAACGCTTCCATTGTCCCGAATTCACAGTGCCTGATTTTTACAATGATAATTTTATTGACCCTGGGTTGGACCAGTGCTCAGCTGTGTTAAGGGTTGGACCAGTGCTCAGCTGTGTTAACCCGGGTTGGACCAGTGCTCAGCTGTGTTAACCCTGGGTTGGACCAGTGCTCAGCTGTGTTAACCCTGGTTTGGACCAGTGTTCAGCTGTGTTAACCCTGGGTTGGACCAGTGTTCAGCTGTGTTAACCCGGGTTGGACCAGTGCTCAGCTGTGTTAACCCTGGGTTGGACCAGTGCTCAGCTGTGTTAACCCTGGGTTGGACCAGTGCTCAGCTGTGTTACCCTGGTTTGGACCAGTGCTCAGCTGTGTTAACCCCGGGTTGGACCAGTGCTCAGCTGTGTTGGACCAGTGTTCAGCTGTGTTAACCCCGGGTTGGACCAGTGCTCAGCTGTGTTAACCCTGGGTTGGACCAGTGCTCAGCTGTGTTAACCCCGGTTTGGACCAGTGCTCAGCTGTGTTAACCCTGGGTTGGACCAGTGCTCAGCTGTGTTAACCCCGGGTTGGACCAGTGCTCAGCTGTGTTAACCCTGTTTGGACCAGTGCTCAGCTGTGTTAACCCCGGGTTGGACCAGTGCTCAGCTGTGTTGGACCAGTGCTCAGCTGTGTTAACCCTGTTTGGACCAGTGCTCAGCTGTGTTAACCCCGGTTTGGACCAGTGCTCAGCTGTGTTAACCCTGGGTTGGACCAGTGCTCAGCTGTGTTAACCCTGGTTTGGACCAGTGTTCAGCTGTGTTAAGGGTTGGACCAGTGCTCAGCTGTGTTAACCCTGGGTTGGACCAGTGCTCAGCTGTGTTAAGGGTTGGACCAGTGCTCAGCTGTGTTAACCCTGGTTTGGACCAGTGCTCAGCTGTGTTAACCCTGGTTTGGACCAGTGCTCAGCTGTGTTAACCCCGGGTTGGACCAGTGCTCAGCTGTGTTAACCCCGGGTTGGACCAGTGCTCAGCTGTGTTAACCCCGGGTTGGACCAGTGCTCAGCTGTGTTAACCCTGGGTTGGACCAGTGCTCAGCTGTATTAACCCTGGGTTGGACCAGTGCTCAGCTGTGTTAACCCCGGGTTGGACCAGTGCTCAGCTGTGTTAACCCCGGGTTGGACCAGTGCTCAGCTGTGTTAACCCCGGGTTGGACCAGTGCTCAGCTGTGTTAACCCCGGGTTGGACCAGTGCTCAGCTGTGTTAACCCCGGGTTGGACCAGTGCTCAGCTGTGTTAACCCCGGGTTGGACCAGTGCTCAGCTGTGTTCCCTCTCCCCCAGAGCACGATGAACATGTGCAGGTGAACGGGTAAAGAGGCTCCCTCTATTAAGGACCACGGCATCAATAATTCACTATGATCGTGAGGCATTATTCAACAGGACGATTAATTTTTAAGATTGTGGGTGGCAACACAAAACGTGCGCAAAGTAACAGAGAAGATGACTTGTAAAAGCCACATCTAAAATGGAGGTTGAGCAAGTCGGTAAGCCGTCGATCCGGCTTCGTGTCCTCGGATGTGGAGGGAAACGCTGTCTAAACAGAGAGAGGAGTTGTCTAGATTATAATGGAGGATTTTCTCAAAGGTGCTAATTCTTTTAGGTTAGATAGTGTTTGCACAGTTTTTTCTTATCATAGCACAGTATTTAATTCAAAGGTTTAACCTCTATATGGTTCAGAGGAAGACAAATAAAAACAAAATAAATGACAAAATCTCAGCATTTTTACGAAAATAGAAAGTCATCAAAGGGTCTTAACCTTATGAGCAGTACTACCTCCACATCCAGACAGCCCTGTCACTGAGATGGCAAGACTCAACCAGCCCCTCTCAACCAGCCTCAACCAGCCCCTCTCAACCAGCCCCTCTCAACCAGCCCCCCTCAACCAGCCTCAACCAGCCCCTCTCAACCAGCCTCAACCAGCCCCTCTCAACCAGCCCCTCTCAACCAGACCCCCTCAACCAGCCTCAACCAGCCCCTCTCAACCAGCCTCAACCAGCCCCCCTCAACCAGCCCCTCTCAACCAGCCCCTCTCAACCAGCCTCAACCAGCCTCAACCAGCCCCTCTCAACCAGCCTCAACCAGCCTCAACCAGCCCCTCTCAACCAGCCCCTCTCAACCAGCCTCAACCAGCCCCTCTCAACCAGCCCCCCTCAACCAGCCTCAACCAGCCCCTCTCAACCAGCCTCAACCAGCCCCTCTCAACCAGCCTCAACCAGCCCCCTCTCAACCAGCCTCAACCAGCCCCTCTCAACCAGCCTCAACCAGCCTCAACCAGCCCCTCTCAACCAGCCTCAACCAGCCTCAACCAGCCCCCTCTCAACCAGCCTCAACCAGCCTCAACCAGCCCCTCTCAGCACCACTGTACTACCGGCTGCTGTCCATTCAGAACGTGTAAAGATGTGATGGATGTCCTAGTGAGAGTGGGATCGCGGGGTACAGGACGTCAGCGCAGCCCAAACAAGGAGCGCTACTTCACACCAGGAAGCTCAACACAAAGGAAGAGAGGGGGGTTCTGAGAGCCATCAGTTGTCAGCCCTAAATCTCCCGGCGCTACTCGACTGACAGGTAATGCAGCTCAGAATATTGACCTCTTTTCAAAGACACAGACCAACCTAAAAGCCCATTCAGCTGCTGCTTACAGATGGATGTCTTACATGTTCCACTGCACCATAACATGAGGCATATTCTCACAATGGAAACATCGTACTGGACTCAAACACTATGAAAATAAAAGCTACCTTGTTGCACATTGCTTTTTGCTTTCATACATTATTTTTGAACTAGGTGGATTGTGTGGTAATATCATTTGTTTTAAATGATCTTTAAATACAAGTTCTGTCCGTTTCTGTAGTCCTTGCCCTCTGCCTTGAGTTGTGAAATATAGATCTGCTTTGGAGACTGACCTCTCCTAGGTCATTACAGGATCATTACCATATCTTCACCAGAGTAATACAAATGATTGTGATGCGAGCAGCCATGGGTCGGCTCATTCAACATGGACATTTGAATGACAGTGACAGTGGGACACGGCGGTGGCCTCCTCCTGCAGACGGTGTTGTGACTCAGTCTTTGAGAAAGAGGAAGTCATAAAATGTGGAGACCAGTTACAGCTCCATCTTCAAAGGAACCCCCCCCCCCCCCCCCCTCACCCCTAAAAAAACCACACAAATAAACCCGAGGTTAAACGTGATGGGAGCATTTGATATTGTACAGTTCAGCAGTTACCCTGGGCTGAGGAAACTAGCCAGAGGAATAACTGGTAACCATTTTGCAAGTCGCAAGCACTGAAACGACAGCATCCAGTTCTATATTTTGTTTAGTCTGACTTCTAGTCTCTTTTGTTAAAGAAAACACAAAGTCAGTGAGGCAGAAGTATTTCTATTCAAGGGATATGTTCCGTCCTACAACTACCCATGAATCCTCCTTCCCCGGAACCAGAGTCTGGGCCTGATAGAACAGGACTCATGTAAATGGATTACTGAGTGCACTATCCTCTCACCACCCACAGCTGATACAACCAGCCCCGCTCCCACAGCTGATACAACCAGCCCCGCTCCTGCTCCGGGTGTGTGTACCATCCTCTCACCACCCACAGCTGATACAACCAGCCCCACTCCCACAGCTGATACAACCATCCCTGCTCCTGCCCCGTGTTCCATCCTCTCTCACCACCCACAGCTGATACAACCCTCCCCGCTCCTGCTCCGCTGTGTGTTCAAGACCTGTTTGCTCTCCTGATAACAAAGGAGGAAACACAGGCACTTCTGGAGTAACTGGGCCAGAGTAGTCAAACCCAGAGACATGGAGGAGGACACAGGCATCGCCAGGGGAATCCAGATAGAATATTCAACCGCAGATTATCTCCATAGTCATAAGACCTCTTTTTTGAATACCAAAGGAATTCACCTCCACCCCCCATCCCCGCAAACACACCCTGGAGGGGGGGCCAGTTCTACTGACCGATAACACATCCACCTCTGGACCGGTGCACGGGGGGACGGGCGCTGGAGGTGCTCATCTGGGTATCAGCTGGCTGGCTCAGCTGGAGGTGCTCATCTAGGTATCAGGTGAGCCAGTGAGGTGTAACTGAGGTCTATGGAGTAGCAGCCGGAGGATGAGTGTTGATATTGAGAGAGCACGGTGAGGGTGATAACAGCTCGGCGCTGGGAGACTGCTAATACTATACCTCCACAACGCTGCTTTTCAGAAGGGGATCTCTCCTTGCAAGACCACAGGGACAGGTCGTCAGATAACTACTCACATTTATCTTGGCACCAGAGAGCATCCAGGGCAACCCAATGCCCTGAACCACAGAGGTGAATTATTTAATTGTAGGACTAATGTGGCTTTAGCAGAGGTCATTGCTTAAACAGACGCAGGCCAGACCAAGGCCAGACCCACGCCAGACCAAGGCCAGGATATTTCCTCGAAAAACAGAAACAGTCCTGAGATTAATCTTGTATTTGCTAACTTGCAACGATGCTTGTCTTTTTGTTTATCCAGAATGACCTGAATGTTCAATGTCAAGTTGTTCCATAAAATCGTTTCCACAAAAGTGACAACCTCAATCTCTTTGATCATTTGTACTACAGTATTTCAGACCTGTGGCCCGTTTAGTTTTTAAGTAATACATGCGGCTGACTTAATACAGTTCGTATATAAATGCAGAGACAAAAGTGTAATTGCTCGTCTACATGAACAGCCACAGATACAGTATATAAATGTGTGTGTGTGTGTGTGTGTGTGTGTGTGTGTGTGTGTGTGTGTGTGCGTGCGTGTGCGTGCGTGTGTGTGTACTGTGAGGATAGTGTTGGGTTAAGGCTGCTGTGCATTATATAGTTTAACAGGGCGAATGTCAGCTACTTCACTCAAATGTTTTTGTTTACGGAAACAGCCATTTTCAATAACTCCAACAATGCAGTAGGAGGGAATATATTTTTGGAGAGTCCTATTTTTCAGCTAGTACATGGAATGCACTGTGTAGGCGACTGAGTTGTACTCAAAAGATTTTAATCTCGCTAATGGTTGCGCTCTTCAGTTCCGGAGACTACATCTCCACAGCGCCATTAATGAGTAAAGGTTAGGAGGTTAACAACAAGAGGATCTTTCAGGCCAGGCAAAAAAAAACGAGCTCCAGCTCCGACCCAGCTAGATGTTATCAGCGCACAACAAAGCAACTTGTAAAAGCTTTGAACAAGCCATCTCTGGGAGCCGCGGATCCTCGGACGGCCCCGGGCCGGCTGGACCTACTTCTGATGGTAATGGTAGCGGGCTGCATCCTGTCCGACCGCTCCAGACTCCCTGGTCATCAGCTGGAGGTGATGAATGATGGAAATGCCACGAGTGACCAGTGCCGCTCTTTGCAAGGACAAAAATACACCCCCCAGCTCCCTCTCCCCTTTTTGTCTGTCTCTTTTCTACCCTTTTCCCTCCCCCAATTCCACTGAGGACGGTATGGAGTGGCCAACACCAGTGGCTATAGATGATGCAAAAGAGAGACACCACTGTCCTGATACCTTCCGTACACCTGGCAGATAAAGAAACCGTCCTTGACAAACCACCACCCCCTTGACAAATTCAGTGAGTCGTATAAGTTTACAACGGAACGACTTTTTTTCTTTTTTTTCATTCTTTTTTTTCAGAACAGTTTATGTAGCGTGTGAGGGGGTCTTTCCATCTACGGGGGTCTTACTCGCTCACAGGGGTGCATGTGAGGAGTCCAGCAGAACAAACGCTACTACAGACTCATCTCTTTACCAGAGGGAAGAACATTACCGGGGATAAATAGTCTGTTTAAACCAATCTTGTGGTCAACAAATACCTAGTATGTTCTAAAGAAATGTCAAATGTTTTAGTAGCCATAATTTGTGACAAGATTCTAACCACTGATATTTCACACTTTCATTTTATGAAACATAAATGATTGGTGTAGGTTTAGGTGTATATTCTCAGTTGTTAAATAAATATGTTATGTGAACACCCCTCTAAATAAAAAAATAAAAAAAGAGCTATTCCATAAAGTAGCACAGATAAACATTCAATAATTTCACATATCCATATCACACATTAACTGAAAAAAATGAGGTCAGAGAATCATTCCTTATCTATACTGTATATTTAACATTTGCGTTTTAAATCCAAGTGTTAAATCCAAGTGTTAAATCCAAGTGTTAAATCCAGGAATAGCACTTCCAGAGCGCGCGGGTGTCAGCCAGGCCTGGCGCAGTTGTAGCCTACGAGCAAGGCTGTGAAAAGGAATCATCACCACAGACACTGTCTCTCAAATCCTCCAGGGTTAATCCCTCTATCTGCATTCACAGCTACACCACTCCTTTTGTCTTTGTGTCTCTTCACACACTATAACTAGGATTCAGATTTGGTAGGAAAGTGGACATGCACTGCAGTGGTGCGTGGGGGTATGAACTGACCATATCAGAATATACCCCCCTGTACCACTACCCCACAGTTGGACCATAAGTATATACCCCCCAAAAGCAGTTTTTAACATGTATTTTTCAGACTTCAGACTTTCTCCCAATTTGGTAGCCAATTACACCGACATATTGTCCAATTGCCCCATTCTTACGGTTGAAGATGTGTTGCGCAACTCCACGGTCGGCAGTATGAAGGAGGCGACTACTTGACTCTCTTGAGCCTCTGACCGCGATTCCGACGCCAGCCCAGAAAAACGACCCGCCATCGGGGGGCGGAGCCTGCCCCCTCAGGGACCCGGCCGTACGCTGGCGGGACCGGGGCTCAGCACGGACACACGAGGACCACGCATTAGACCGCTACCCCACCCCGGACCCCATTAGACCACTACCCCACCCCGGACCCCATTAGACCACTACCCCACCCCGGACCCCATTAGACCGCTACCCCTAACCCACGCATTAGACCGCTATACCACCACGGACCCCCTCCGCATCAATCATTTAGTGTTTCCTAAAATGTTTACAGAAAGTTTGGCACTGCGTTGGCTAACAAGACGCAGAAGGCTGAATTAGAAGACGCAATTCTATATGATATACTACATTGTGATAGAATGCACAAACAATTATTTGATCCCATCGTGACCAGACAATTCTGAGTGATTCTCATTTCTGAATCTTGGACCTCAGCATGCTGGCACGCTACATAAACAGCACAACACCAAAACAGACATCTAACAGCCACTGTACTGTTGGAGGAAAGGTAATCCATAGTCCAGCGAGGTCAGTTATTATTGCACCCACACCCAGCAATAACATACCCATCAGTAACATACCCATCAATAACACACCCATCTCATTGTCAGCTTGTGATAAATACTATGCTTTGCAGAAGGAGACACTACATTCAGACTCTGAGGGAACTACATTTCCCCTAGGAGAAGAAATTTGATTTCAACCTCTATTTCGAGTGACATTAGTCCTCTGCTTTGCGTCAGAAGTTCCTCTTGACTTGACCTAAGCAGAACCCCCGCTGCCTCTGGCGGGTCGGGCGTCGGTCCAGCTGTACGGTCAACACAGAGGATCCCTCACAGAGACAGCAGCTGCTGCAGCTGTGACCGTCGCCGCATCGACACTCGTCCCCACGCGTTGTCAGGATGAGCTTCAGAGAGTTAGTCACTCAGCTCGGTGGTTTATACGCCCTGACAAAGCCTCTCTGTCAAGTTTAGCAGCTTGTCCCGGGGACACATCTAACGCTGACGACCCGGCGTCCAGACCCTTTCAACAGAGCCGATAGAACTTTCCGTTACTAGGGCAACGACTTGAACTGCGGTTCTGAATATGAAGAGTCCAGGAAGTGGTCAGCAGCGCAGGATGTAGGAAGACTTTTTTGGACACGCGAGGCCGGTTCTCGTCCTGAGTATCATTGCACTGCAAATTCGTCCAGCAATATTGAACCTTTCACCTTTTAACTAAATGATCAGATCAAGAAATATGGATGTGATTCATCAAGAAGCCTCACATTATTTTGTCCTCCTCTAAATCCTTTCTGCTTTCTGCTCCAAAACGGATCGGTTCACAATAACCGCATTAATTGAGGGAATCAGCATTCATTTGCTGGGTCTGGGATAATGAAGGCTCTTAGAATGATGCCGAGAACCGATGCTAACCCTTGTTTGCATCTCTAATTATGCGCAATCTCCTATGCAAAAGGTTGCCGTGTGCCTCCGAAGGGAAGCAGTCAGGCGCCATCGTGAGCAGCCCGTTACCCCCGGACTGCGGACGCCGACCTGACGTCTAATCAGCTGAAACGCTCCATACCATCAACACAGGACATAGGAATCAGTTATAGGCCGATAGGCTGCTAAGAAAGCAACCAAAAAAATAAATCTCTCCCCAGATCTGAGTGGCTGGAGATAGATGTCTGAGAGAGAGATAGTCACCCTGCATGCCCATAGAGAGATGTCTGAGAGAGAGATAGTCACCCTGCAGCCCATAGAGAGATGTCTGAGAGAGGGATAGTCAGGGATAGTCACCCTGCATAGTCCCATAGTCCCATAGTCCCATAGTCCCATAGTCCTGCAGCACAGCGAGCCTCTGCTGGCTCAACCAGCCCCTCTATGAGGGCGGATAGATCAGCTGCACAGACCGTATCTCCCCACCGCCAGACGACAAACTTCAGTCTGCCAGAAGGGAGACAGAGACATGCTTTTTTAAGACCATACACACACACACACACACACACACACACACACACACACACACACACACACACACACGCACACAACTATAAACAGCAGGATTCCTAATTGACTGAAGGAAATGAAGTTCTCCCTTCTCTGATTCAGAGCCAAGATGACTTCAAAACTTTCATTACAGGTGATAACAGATATATTCAAGGCTACACAGATATATTCAACATCTGTCTTCCCAAGCAATGGAAGAATCTCAAGCTTGCTTTCTACGCTCATTAGATTCGCTCATAAAAACAAACGGCGCAGGCATCAACCCGCACACACATCTGTCACTGATGCTGATGATTACACACACAAGACAAAACTTGAAGGAATATTTCTTGTGACAGTAGGTACTGTAATTCCTTAACTGATTACTATTAATGCAAATATGTATTGGCAGGACTTCACGAACCCACAGAAATTTTAAGTATGACTTAAAGCGCCAGACTTTTTTTTTTCCCCACTTAGAATGAGTCGCAATTGTGCAGGACAGCAGCCGATGTGGAGGAGAGAGAGAGAGCGCAGCCACCCTGTGTTTACCGACACCATCCCCAAATAACAGGCCTGTCTGGTTGGGAAAGGGGCTTTTAAGGGTGGATATAATGTGTGCTCCTCTAATCCAGCAGAGACGCGCCTCTCTCCCGTGGCAGACATCTGTAGCCCCCTCCTCCTCCTCCTGCCCCCCTCCCCCCGGTCTGGTTCCTCGCTGCCCTGGCCTCCTCCTCCTGCCCCCCGGTCTGGTTCCTCGCTGCCCTGGCCTCCTCCTCCTGCCCCCCCCCGGTCTGGTTCCTCGCTGCCCTGCCCCGGCCGGGGACTCAGCCCTGCCTCCCAGGCTACACTCTGCCTGACAAATGTCATATTTCCTCCCAAATACTGTTGTAACTGTGCACAGATAAGACCTGTGTTTTTCACATATCACCAAGAGTAAGAAAGAGGTGTGTGTGTGTGTGTGTGTGTGTGTGTGTGTGTGTGTGTGTGTGTGTGTGTGTATGTGTGTGTGCGTAGGAATGTAACGATAACCGGTATAATGATAATCCGTGATAAAATTTGATTACATTTATCGTGATGAAATTATCATTAAAACCGTGTTTGTTTACCCTTTGAAAATCTCATTGTAAATACTGTACAGCATCAAACAAAGTTAGCAACCAAGGTGCATTTTAATGTTTATGCGAAAAAAAAAGTGCATAATGCTGCTAATTTTATTTGTGGTTTTCAATATAAAACTTGGTGAAATGATTGCAGTGTGTATCAGTAGTTTTAGAAAATGTTCAGCGCATTTTATAATACCGCGATAATATTGATAACCGTGATAATTTTGGTCACTATAATCGTGATGAGAAATGTTCATACCGTTACATCTCTATGTGTGTGTGTGTGTGTGTGTGTGTGTGTGTGTGTGAAGGACTGGGGTCCTAACCTATATTATTTTTAATATACATTATCAGCATACCATAATATGCATAACATATTATTTCAAATGAAATTATTTTAATCTCAATTTAATATGTATCCACAAAAGATGTGGACTATAAATTTATGTAAGAAAAAATACTACAACTAATTTTTATTATTATTATTATTAGTAGTAGTAGTAGTAGTAGTAGTAGTAATATTGCTGTTCATGTAAATAATATAAATTATTATTAATAATAGTAATAATAATAGTAAGACTAACAGTAATAATAATAATAATAATATACAAACCCTTAACAATGTTGATATTAGTATTATCATGCAATACGTAACAAGTAGCACTATCATTGAGGTTGGTTATGAAGTTCTTTCTTGGCATAAGTGCACATTTCTATCTATCTGTGAAGCGCTGCCCTCCAACCTGTGTGTGTGTGTGTGGGTGCCCCCCTCTCCCCTCTCAGGTCCCCGGCCCCGCCCGTCTGTGTGTGGGTGCCCCCTCTCCTGGTCCCCGGCCCCCCTCTCCAGGCTCCGGCCCCGCCTGGCTGTTCAGAGCGCAGGCCGGACGGTCCAGCACCTCTGGCCCCCCCTCAGTCAGAGAGCTCTGGGTTTACCTCAGAGCAGCGCTCTGCCCTCAGCCTCCCAGACCTGCGTTTGGACCGGGCTCTTCCGTTGTCACGGCGGCAGTCCTATGCACAGCAGCACAAAATGGACGAGCTAATGAGGAGGAGACGCCATATAAGTTATGGAAAGCTTCCACCTAACCAGAGGAGAAAGAGACGCCAACCACGGACATATCCTCCTCGTCCCTTTTCACAAGAGTCTGAATTGAGCTTAACTCCCTACCTCTGGACACACCGCGTTACGTTCTGCCCCATAATTCTTAAGGCAAGCAGAAAGTTTCACCTGCCATTTCAGGGAGCGGAGAACTCCACTTCCAGAGGCCTTTGGCAAGTGGAAACAAATGTTTCACAAAATGGCAGGGAGGGGAACACCCTGGCTTATAGTGGGTTACTGATTGCCAATCGTAAAATAAAATCTGCCATAAAAAGGGGCTATTTCGGCCCACCAAAGACCCTGCATATTACATCAAATGTGCTGTAGTTTTTTATATTACAACCTAGCTTATTCCTTTAATGGTGAGCGGTTATAGTCACAGTGTGGCTCCACATTAGGATCACCCACTTCAACGACAGCATCGGAAAACCAAAACACAATTCCCACGCCAAATTCACACGGTCAATTCACAGGATTTAAAAGGATTTTCCCAGATTCGTGACTACCTCCACCTCCATGCCCTGTATAGACGACCCAACCTTTTACTATATGTGATTCATATACCTCCACCTCCATGCCCTGTATAGACGACCCAAGCTTTTACTATATGTGATTCATATACCTCCACCTCCATGCCCTGTATAGACGACCCAACCTTTTACTAGATGTGATTCATAACTACCTCCATGCCCTGTATAGACGACCCAACCTTTTGCTTTGCCTCTTTTTCTAAGGCAGGTGGGACATGGCGTCCTCATCAGGACCAGGAATGTCAGATGAATAACTGGGATGAATCAGATGAATACCTGGGATTCTTCCCTGGTTTCACACCAGAGGCCTGGATGTTAATATGGGTGCTGATGATTACTGTCTCACCCTTGGTCATTATAATGTGAATCAAAGTAGCACATCTCCAGGGAAATCTGGACAGTATCTTGGGCACAGAGGTTCTTTGGCATCAGTCATTGGCAGAGACCAAGTTGCTTGTGAAACAAAGCCCATATGTGATTATAGATTCAAAGAGTGAGTTCCTGAAAACATCTGAAAAATGTAGTGACTTGCCAGTAGTGCATAGGGGTTATGGAACAGATACAGAGGGTAAAAAAGCTTTAGCACATCACCTTGATAGTGTCACAGTATGTGTAGCTGGTTTGGTTGTGTAAATTATTTAAAATACTGTATCGGTAAATTCGACAATCATCTGTAAAATCCTACTGCCCACCTGAAAGAATTGCATAAATCTTAATTAGCCTATATGATTTCACTATCTTTCAGGACGTTAAAGAATTTAAAAAGATATTAACATTCACCACTATAACGAGTTTTATACTGGCTCTTCCAGTAGCTTTAATATATAATATGAGACAGCTTTATATGAAGACAGGTGAGAATGAAGAGCAAGTGATAATATGAACCACTTAGATCCCCTCCATCCAGAGAGAAGTACGCTGAACTACTGATCTCAGATCTGAAGGACCAGAGAAGTTGAGCAGCCCTACGGCTCTGGCACGTCCACCACAGCTGCAGTCTGTGAAACCGGACTCACTCCCTCTGAAACAGGACTGCTCTGAAAAAGCTGCTATTAGTTTAAATTAAACAATAACACGCCTACGGCAGGCGAAGAAAAGTGTTGACAATTCCCAGTATTCTATACACCAACAAACAAGAACATGTCAGTGGCAAACCTGTTTCTACAGCCAAAGCTGGAAGCCCTCATCTAGGAGCGTTAGTGTAAATACATGTGACAGTCTGGTTCAGTAAGCAGGCGTCCTCTCTCACATGTTCACAACTATTCTAGGGAAGTCAAAGATTGGAGACGCTGCCCAAAAAAAAATGCATTGCTGGTTTCAATGGCGGCGAGGAAGAGAGTCATCTACATGTTTCTGCACATCAGAATATGCAAACTGAACACACAAAGATAGTGTTTTGAGAGAAAGGAAGGAGGGAAGGTCTGCGTGGAGGACCCCTCCCCTCTGGTTCACACTCACCCCACCCTCCCCACCTCAGCACAAACCAACACAGGACCAGGCGCTGGTCTCTCTCTCCCCCCCATTCAGAGAGAGCCATGGTCACTTTCATATGCTAATATATTCCTTCCAAACAGTAGGAATTTGCACTTGTATTAATTCATACATGTGCAGAAAGATGTGAAATAGCATGCTTTTATGAAAGAGCTAAAGAGGTGGAGCAAAGTGGCCAAGAAAAGATAACAATACTAAATTATCTCTCTCACACACACACACACACACACACACACACACACACACACACACACACACACACACACACACTTGTCTAGTAGCCTCACACACATTGCATTCTACCGTTCAGATGTTTATACCGTCTGGCATGAGGTTAAGTGGGGGAAGTGTTGGTTGTTTGTAATAAGTGTAGGCCCTATTCCAATCTCGATTTTGTGTAAAGAATATCTTACAGTTTGTAAGCTATTCTTGTTACTGCACAAGCCTATAGGTAATAGCAGTAGGCCTACAGGTACAATGTTACACTAGCCTATAGTTTGTATGAGTTTCTTTCTTTTTTCAGAATTATGCAAATGGTTGCAAGCTGCCCGTTTCACCATTGATCAGGACAATAAATCAAATCACATTACATGAATGATTTGGCGATGAGTAATTTTCTATCGGAATAGACTGGATGTCAGAACACAGAAACACATCCATCCCGCATTCGAGGGCAGCCTGATCCAGCCAGGAATTTCTCAGCTTTTTGCCTATCAGGCGCCCAGAAGCACACAAGATGAAGCCTATCACGAAACGTGTGCTGTAGTTTAGTGGTGTGAGAGGAGGACTGTGCTATAGTTGAGTGGTGTGAGAGGAGGACTGTGTTATAGTTTAGTGGTGTGAGAGGAGGACTGTGCTGTAGTTTAGTGGTTTAGAGGAGGACTGGAGGTGAATCTATCGAGCTGATCGATGATTCCAGATTCATGTTCAGGTCCCCTGCATCCCGCCCGGACGAGGTGCCGCGGATCGAGTCCCGCTCCAGACGCGCTCTCCGGGTCGGTAACATGGTTGAGACAGACAGCTCTGGTAGCTCTGGTGGGCTGGTGTGAATTATGAATGTGCAGTAAAATGATCTAATTTACCGCCTGTGTTCAACTGTATCTTACATAAGAAATACGCTGTTTTAAGACGTCCTTGTTTGAGAGCGAATTAGGATATTTTCGCAAGTGTTTCTGCCAACATATTGATATGTGTGAAGTGATACAGCTACTACAACATGCCCTTTGCTACAGCTATTGGCCTATTATTTAAAAACTAAAATAAACTAATGTTTTTTCAGTTTTTTTTCCACAAAATATACCCTGGCAATCAAATATATCTTGGCAATCAAGGCCCCTGCCTTGAGATTAGCCCACAACTACAGAATGGCTACGACTCTGATTCCTAAGGGCCAAAGCGAGCAGCTCCAACCAGCGAGCCCGAGAAAAACCCCCGCGACCAACACAGTCCCGATATGAACATTAAAGATATAAATTACAATTAAATTGTGTTTTACGTGTTCTGGTTCACGCAAACGTGCTCCTCTTCGTTTTAATAGTTTCCATTACCCCAAACTCCAAGAGATGCGGCCATCGAGCAAATCCACATCTGGTTGTGTTTTGATTAACCATTTTTCAATTAGCCACGGTCCGCCATGGAACATTTTAATTACGAGCTCTGTTAATAAAGACTCATTCATTCATAGTGAAAAGGGTCACTCTTCTCTGGACTCATTACAGGCCGTCATATAGCCTACGGGGTTTGTTTGTGGTTTAGAAAACTAAAATAGCCTCCACATTTGCTTTAGATTAATTAACAGTAATTTAATAATAAGTTAATTGTTTTAATTCATAAGCAAGAGGGCAACTAAAAATGTTAACTGGCCAAACATGTCTAAATAGCGTTTATAGAGCTCAGTAAAGTTGCTGCACCTCCCTGAACTTGTCGGGAGATCAACCCTGCGTAAAAGTGATCCTAGCGGGATCCACGGTCACCAGGAGGAAAGGGAAAAGTCTGGAGTCTTACCTTTCTGATCAAACAGTCGCTTTGGGCTAAATATGCTGAAAGCTGGAAAGGGCAAATCAGTCGGACAATGTCAATGTGTTGATAGGAGACAGTCTTGCAATAGGAACTCCTGTGCAGTTCAGAGAGGAGCGGTTCTGATCATGCTCCTCTTATCTGGGACAGACTGGGTCTCTCAATCAGGCAGGTCCCGCTCCCAGCCCACACAGCCCCCTGGACCGGACACACTCTTCCATGGCTGGGTCTGCTCAGTCTCAACTCATCAACAGTTCAGTCTGACCGTTTAATATCAGCTCCCCTGTTCGCCTGGACTCCGAGCAACAACACGGAGAAGAGAGACCGGAGAAGAGAGACCGACGAGAGAGAGACAGTGAGTGCAGAGAGACCTGTGACGCCAAAATGAATGTTGGACCGCGCTCTGCAGTTGGTGCGGTGCTCTCCGGGTCTCTGGGAATCTGTGACTGAGAAGAGGACGGTCTGCGGGACTGAGAAGAGGACGGTCTGCGGGACTGAGAAGAGGACGGTCTGCGGGACTGAGAAGTTTCAGCGTCTCTCCGGTGGAAAAGATCCCGCAAACAGCATTGAGACACTTGCGTGGACCGGAGGAGCGCGCACCCGGTAAACCCAGCAGCGCACGGAGGCGCATGACCGTCCGTGACCGGGCTCTGATCAAAACACGGCATGGATCCACATCTGCACGGATCCGGAGTCACACTAGTCTCAGTCCAAAAGGAACTAATCATATCAACATATTATCACGTCCAGTTAGACTCAAGCTCTGCTGTGCAACCCTGTCTGTCGCAAAGGAGATTATAGCGAACAGAGTACAAATGTGTATTTATAAATATATGCGAGTATATTGGACATTTTCCACTCAATTTGAGAGATGGCATTACCCTCTTTTGGGGTAGGGAGGTACAACCTCTCTCTCAGTAGCAGGCTAGCCTACTGAACCAGAGGCTGAGGCCTCGTACTGGAACACTAAGCATCTAAAGTCTGGGGCACAAAAGTGCAGACGGACTTTTTTCTCTCCAACTGGCCTCAATATAAAAATAAAAAAATAGAATGTCAGTTGCACTAGAATAATAAAAGCCGAGTACTGTATTAAAATGACCACAGTTGTTAGAAAATAAATAATTAATCTATACACTATTTTAAATAATTTAACAGCATTGTATTTCATATTTTCTCATTTAGAGACTCAGTTCAGTAAACATATAATTTATATACAGTATACTTTTCAGCTCCTAACAAATGCTATTGGACAGGACATTGTCTTACTATATCTACAATCCTGAATTCTCTGGTTATTTCACATTATGAAACACGGTCTCAACATATTCATAATTTCTTACTAGGTAAATAATAGTTCAGCTTTTGTGGATAAAACATAATTGAAGAATATGAGTTTGAATGCTGCATGCTGTCTTTATCATCGGTGATACTGTGGAAAACGTTGATCTGGGAGAGGAATTTAGTGTGGGAGCTTTATCAGGCCAGACGGCTGCCTCACACCTGCTTTCAATAAAACCTGCCTCTCAACTGCTGGGTGGAAATGGGAATTTGAGTCATGCTTATTAGGTGAAGGTGAGCGGATGAGAAGGGGCATACTAGTGTTTTCATACGCATAATTTTACATAATAATCCAGCCATTTTTAAAGTGATAAAAAATAGAAAATGTGTAGATGTAGTAAAGGTCATTCAATGGCAGACGGATATTCTTATTGGTAGGGGTTGATTTGAATAGATAAAGTCAAGAGTTATCTCAAGTTGTTATGTACTAAATTGTACATTAAAACAAAAAACTCGTATTTAAGAGGACAAATGGAATAAGCAACCATCTTATCCACTCTCACATCCACTCCATGCTTTCTTTCCTAAAGACACCAAACATACTGTGTTCTCAGTGAATGTGTCAAGCTACTCCCTATGGGTTTTGATAATACGAATTATATGTAAATACCATTCTTAGTTTATTTCTGTCATTATCAAGCAGCAATTAAAGTGTGACAAGTGAAAGGAAAAACCAACTACATCTTTCTAACAATAGTTGCACAGAAATAGCAAGAGCCTCCTCTTTTCTTTCTTGTTCAGAATGGCGAGGTACCATTAGGTGAACATGTTGGTAAAGTTGATCTATCTTTTCTCATGCTGGATAGATGTTGGGAGACACTTTGGGAGGAACTGAAGTCAACCATGTGAGAGCAAACAAGGCCTCCCAGACCCTATGTACCTCAACAACCTGTTCTTAACCTCCAATTGTCCTTCGAACAATACTTATTGGTTCTTTCCCAAAATATTTGCACATGATTGACATCCCGTGCACACATGAGCAGTCACAAGGGTACTGACCCCAAAAAGGCCCATCATTGATGATCGCCAAGCATTTGTTGAGGTTGTGTGCTTCACAGCATGATAGACCTAGACATGTCAAACCTTGACAAGCAGATCATTTGAGTTGTCTTTTAGATGCACTTCTGCTCTGATGCTTATTTTTTTTCACTTAAATCAAATCATAGAGATGGACAACAACTCTTGCATGACAAAAGGTCTGATATGGAAAGTCATGCTTCTGTTCTGACTGTGAAATCAGCAGAGGTTCATCATTTTGACCTCTAATGAGATCTTATTCAAACTGAAGTCAACTAAAAACAAATAAGAGTTACAGTGGTACAGGGAGGACAAAGTTTGGAGTTATGTACTGACTTTTGAATCGAAAAATAACAACTCCTGAGAATGTACAATTCCTTGGATGATGGGCAACCCATGAGCATGTCTTGTATACAACAGATCATATTTTCTTGATTCATCTTGATCAAATAAAATACTGCCCCGTCTCTTTTCATTAACTTGCATCAAGCAATGCAGTCGACCAATCGGTGAAGTCTCTGAGGATATCACAATCAAAGATGGCCTCTCAACACAGCGGTGGTGGTTAATATTCATGTAGCCATGGGCAACCCAGCAGCTCGGAGCGTTGACCTTATCTCGTGTGTACCTTGAAAAGATGCTCTCCTCTCACACCGCAGCGGCTGAACGCAACACACAGCCTTCATTTAGAGAGTCAACACTGGTTGTGTTGTCTCCTCTGGCAAATCCACCGCCGTTATGACACGTTTGATAGCTACGCTTGCCCGTCAGTCGGACTGAATGTGTCATGGTTTCTCAGTCCGTTGTTCAGAAAGGAAGGCTAGAAACATCCTTCTGTGGCCCAAGATGCTCATTTTGCAAGCAGATGCCACGAGTCAGAATGAGCTCCGTTATCAATCACTTCACATGTCGAACATGGGCAAATGAGACGAGACACGCCGGTCAATATTGGACAAGCGTTGAAGAATATCATCTTAATAGCAGCTTGTAGCTTAACTCCAACCTCACAATTCTCAAACCGTTCTTATTTGTGGTTTTAAAATACTGATGAATTACCCCACATATATTCTGCATTGAAAGGTACATTAACACAATGCTGACCATCGCCTGACCCGAAATCAATCACAGATAATAGAGGACTGTAAGTCTGTGCTAAGCTTTTCTCAATCAATAGTTTTATTCTTTCCCCTTTCTTACAGTATACTGACTCCAACCAGTGCAGCTTAAGCAGCCAACCGATGTCTAAACCTAAATTGGCATGTGTATGCACCAACCTGCCAGACCCTGTTAAGTATTATCAAATCAAGCTCCAATGAATGATCTCATCATTTGGTTCGAATTTCACTTATTTAATCATTGTGCTATTTCAGAATGCTGCTATTGCCAGTTTCTCCAAAGAACCCCATGCTCATAATTGGATAGGCAGACAGGAAGCAATTAAAAAGAAGTCAAACACACGAGGGGCTTTGAGATCAAATTTGAAAAACCAAGGTCCAGGCTGGTCACCCTGGCTCTGGCTTGCACAACTGTCAAATAAGTTGACTGTTAAAAGACCACTCTGAGACCGTTGACTGTTTAAAGACCACTCTGAGTAAACAAATCATTTGAACAAAATGTATCACGGATCACGGCGTAAACATATTGGAATTTAGGCCTCACATAGTTTTACTTTGTTGAGAAATAAGACAAAATAAAAACCTTAAGGGTGAAACTCTTAATAAAAACCTTAAGAGTGAAACTCTTAATAAAAACCTTAAGAGTTTCACAGCCAGGAAAACCCTATGTCTACTCGATCGGTTTGATATGTGACAAACGTGTGACTGGTGAGAGATAGCACATGAAGACCAGCAGACATAGGTGTAGAATCACTAGTCAAATGTTTTGTGTGTGTGTGTGTGTGTGTGTGTGTGTGTGTGTGTGTGTGGAAACTTGGCCAAGTGGAACCAGATGTGCTTTACTTGTGACCCATCAAAAACATGATCTATGGTGGCCAGTAATATGGTTCAACAGAGGCCAGCACTTCTAATTTGCTTCACTTTGCCGAGCCGAGCCCTGGCTTGTATAAAGGTGGACATGTTTTTAAACAACAGAGGAGGCATACCTGGGGGCAGTATCCCATGGAAATGATCCAGATGAAAAAATAATATTTTTCTTGAGGTTGCGATAATATGAATATTCATTTTTCAACAAAGAAATTCTAGTCTCAAAAGTGTCTGAAAAACTCTTATTTTGATGACAGTTATGTCACAACTTCCTAGACACTGACGTCTATATTTTCACTCAAGAAAGAAAGAACATTTTTATTTTTATTCAGTCTTATTAGATGAAGGTATTGTAGGAGAGAGACAATTAATTTATTTCATTTCTCTGAGAAATTGATGCTTTCTCTCAGAAGTATAGCAGGACTCAAGGACTGTGACACATGTTTTAAAACAGCACAAGAGGTGAATTGGCAAATGTTTGGACAAGAGTAAATAAAGCATTTCTCAATGTGAACGCTACTCTATGCAGGAGGTACTTCAATCTTTCTTTCATTATATTCCATATAAAATACCAAGAAATATGAAGGCCCATTTCACAATGATAAGTACTGGGTCAGGAATAGGAGCAGTTTGAAAAGACTCGTACCTGAAGAGTGAATAAATAGATAGAAATCACATTTGTACTGTAAGAGCCGACTACAAGAGGATAAGCTGCTGAAGTTAAGGCCCTCCTGTATGAGAGAAGTCCCTGAACACTTCTGGTTAATTTAGGTGAACACTGCGCCATGGAAGGAGAGGGAAGACAATATTTGACATCACAGGTCCCTTCAGAGGTCAATAATCTTTTAGAATAATTGCCTGCAATTTTAATTGAAGCAAAATCTTTTTTAAGCATTCATCATTGCAAAAGTACATTCGTCTGCCAATTGTGCATTCCTATTAGTTCTACTAATTTAACTTTAACTTCTTTGTGCTAGTATAAAGGACTGCAATTATAAAAGTTATAAGCACATAGCTTATTTCCATAAAACAGTATTGTTTTAAATAGAGTCAGGAACTGCTCAGTAATTTATAAAATGTACAACAATCTCTGGGTACTGGGGCTACTTAAGTCAACAATAATGCAGTTCTCTCTAGTGGCTTCTGGGTTGGGTTTTCCAAGCTTGTTCTTGTGATGGACATCTGTGTTTTTCATATTTTGATGACCCTGGTTGACAAGGTGACCATTGGCTCAGCACCTTTTATTCATAAGGATACTTCATGTTAATATTGTCAATATCAAAAGCACCGTTCTTGGGCCTCAGAATGGCACACACCCCAATCTTTAAACACAACTGTTTATTAAGCCAAATTAGCTTGAATGAAATCTTTCCAATCCAATCAAATGGCGAGGTTGATTAGACGTGTTCCTCTTGGCATCACGCTGAGCAGATTAATGTGCTGTGAGGGGGGGGGGGGGGGGGGCATTAAAAAAAAATGCCAACTGTAATTTCAGAGGACAATGAATTGAATTGTTCTGTCCCAGTTTCTCAAGAGATACTTTGTAATCATGTTTAATTACTCTAGTATGCTAAAGAGGGTAACACTAATGTCTGCCGCTCATATATTCCCGTCTTCATAAAGAGCTGATAGATGATAACTCCCTGCAGAAGAAGACAAGGCCTCATGATCTCGTCTGGTCACAAGTATGTCACTGCATGAAGAGCACCGCCCTGTCAGACCAGCCTAACCCAGCTCCTCAAACACCACCCTGTCTGACCAGCCCAACCCAGCTCCTCAAACACTACTCCTCTCCAACACCCCCGTCAGACCAGCCTAACCCAGCTCCTCAAACACTACTCCTCTCCAACACCACCCTGTCTGACCAGCCTAACCCAGCTCCTCAAACACTACTCCTCTCCAACACCACCCTGTCTGACCAGCCTAACCCAGCTCCTCAAACACTACTCCTCTCCAACACCACCCTGTCTGACCAGCCTAACCCAGCTCCTCAAACACTACTCCTCTCCAACACCACCCTGTCAGACCAGCCTAACCCAGCTCCTCAAACACTACTCCTCTCCAACACCACCCTGTCAGACCAGCCTAACCCAGCTCCTCAAACACTACTCCTCTCCAACACCACCCTGTCAGACCAGCCTAACCCAGCTCCTCAAACACTACTCCTCTCCAACACCCCCCTGCCTGACCAGCCTAACCCAGCTCCTCAAACACTACTCCTCTCCAACACCCCCCTGCCTGACCAGCCTAACCCAGCTCCTCAAACACTACTCCTCTCCAACACCACCCTGTCTGACTAGCCTAACCCAGCTCCTCAAACACCCCCCTGTCAGACCAGCCTAACCCAGCTCCTCAAACACTACTCCTCTCCAACACCGCCCTGTCAGACCAGCCTAACCCAGCTCCTCAAACACTACTCCTCTCCAACACCACCCTGTCTGACCAGCCTAACCCAGCTCCTCAAACACTACTCCTCTCCAACACCACCCTGTCAGACCAGCCTAACCCAGCTCCTCAAACACTACTCCTCTCCAACACCCCCGTCAGACCAGCCTAACCCAGCTCCTCAAACACTACTCCTCTCCAACACCACCCTGTCTGACCAGCCTAACCCAGCTCCTCAAACACTACTCCTCTCCAACACCACCCTGTCTGACTAGCCTAACCCAGCTCCTCAAACACCCTTCTCCTCTCCAACACCACCCTGCCAGACCAGCCTAACCCAGCTCCTCAAACACTACTCCTCTCCAACACCACCCTGTCTGACTAGCCTAACCCAGCTCCTCAAACACCCTTCTCCTCTCCAACACCACCCTGTCTGACCAGCCTAACCCAGCTCCTCAAACACTACTCCTCTCCAACACCACCCTGTCTGACCAGCCTAACCCAGCTCCTCAAACACCCTTCTCCTCTCCAACACCACCCTGTCTGACCAGCCTAACCCAGCTCCTCAAACACTACTCCTCTCCAACACCACCCTGTCTGACCAGCCTAACCCAGCTCCTCAAACACTACTCCTCTCCAACACCACCCTGTCTGACCAGCCTAACCCAGCTCCTCAAACACCACTCCTCTCCAACACCACCCTGTCTGACCAGCCTAACCCAGCTCCTCAAACACTACTCCTCTCCAACACCACCCTGTCAGACCAGCCTACCCCAGCTCCTCAAACACCCTTCTCCTCTCCAACACCACCCTGTCTGACCAGCCTAACCCAGCTCCTCAAACACTACTCCTCTCCAACACCACCCTGTCTGACCAGCCTAACCCAGCTCCTCAAACACTACTCCTCTCCAACACCACCCTGTCTGTCACGATGATCCACCATGGACCCAGACAGAAGAGGACATCTCTTCATGGTCCTCTGGTCCTCTGGTCAGCTGTGGGCTGGGGGGTGGTGCTCATTGTGCTTGAGCACCAGACGCACTACTCTATTAAAATACAGCCCAGTGAATAATATCATCCTTTTTGAACATTTGCAATACTTTACTATACTACTTCATGGTCTTGGGTAAAGTTGTGCTGACCAAAAACAAGGGAGTTTACTCTTGCGCTGTCAATGCTAATGTAGTAAAAGCCAAAGAAGCTGAATAAGCAGCAGTCAAATTAATAGATGCAATAAAAGTTCACAGGCAAAGGGAAATGGAAAAGTGACAATATGCAATGGATTCTATACATATTTCAGATGACAGGATAGGCTTGTCACGGTTAAACTAATACTTGGATGTTTGATTAACTGTGTTAATCATTTCTCATGTGCACTCTCTCCTGCCTCCACTGTGATTAAATTCTGACTCGTCTTGCATTGCTCATTATGTGTACTTGCAGAATAATTGACTGCTCGCAGGCAGAAAGCTGCAATCTTCTCTGTCTGAAGAGGAAGTGCTCCAATATCACGTCATTCACTTTGCACACAGTAGCTCA
The DNA here is from genome assembly GCF_949987555.1 of Borostomias antarcticus. Taxonomy (NCBI): domain Eukaryota; kingdom Metazoa; phylum Chordata; class Actinopteri; order Stomiiformes; family Stomiidae; genus Borostomias; species Borostomias antarcticus. The sequence continues at coordinate 10,979,195 of NC_140259.1, read as the reverse complement.
TCCATAGACAGAGGCGATGCCTCTTCAGCTTGACCTCTGCTGGTAAAGGTTATCATGGAATTAGCACATCTGGTATTCAACAAGCCTTATCGCACAGGGTTAATGACCCAGGTCAAACACGGTGACATGTGTCTCACTAGCAGGCTTTCTGAGATACAGGACACATGGAGCATGACTGGAATTCAATTTGTGAGCTATTCTCTTCGTATGCATAAAAATAATTCTCTGAGATTTTAATGTAATACCCCATAAAGATCAGACTAGAGCGAGATTTTACTTGAAAACACGGATGAATCGGATCATGAAATTGGCTGCTTAGTTTCTTACATTCAAGGTCTGATGTTCTCAGGACTTTAAATGTAATTTTTTCTGGTTTATATGGCTTCCCTCGATGACGCAACTCGATACTTCAAAACACTTTTTCTCCCAAAGGATAAACATGTTCTGAATACACAACACGATCACCCTTGTGGCTAAGCAGCACAGAGAGCGCAGAAAAGAGGAGAGATTGTGAATCAAATGGAACTCGCCTGTTAAAGCTTCACTATTATTCAAGGTCATCACGTCATTTCAAAAGGCAAGCTTACAGTATTTTCAAATGTCACATTGAAATGGTTCTGTGAAGACTTCCTGCTCGGGAGAAGAGAACAGAACGGATAAACAAAGACAGACGAGCTGCTCGTTGTGTTGGTTACTTCTGATGTCATGACTTGCTTTTAGCTTCAGCAGTACCACGATCTAACGAAACTATGATTTAATTAAGGAACCTCTTCAGGATTTCATAAAAATCGCTATGGTGAGATTTAGCATGTGTTGCCATAGTTAGATATGAACACTAAATTGCAGATATAAAAAAATGTTTTTCAGGTCTTGCCTTTGGTGATGACTAGCAAGTCTTCTCCATATTTTTTGTGTAGAAGGGAGAAGTTATAGATCCCTAGTATCCAAGTCCCTAGTAACCAATTAATTTCAATATTTTGTAAGATTTTGTCGGGGAGCAAGATAGGTAATTCTCTGTCAATTTGTCTGCTCATCTTTTAACATTTCATCCTTGAATGGAGAGAGGAAAAAAGGACTGATTCACATCTCTCTCTCTCACCCACACACACACACACACACACACGCACACACACACACACGCACGCATAATCACACAAACACAGATAGGACGAGAGACTGAACCAACCAGGTTAGGGGAAACCTCCAGGTCACGGGTTTGTGGCGCTGATCATAAGCTGATGGAATTGCTTTGGGGAGCTTTCGTCCTGGCAGAGGCTCAGCCCCGGCTGCATTCTTACCTTCTCACCATTAAGACCCAGTGAATACCCAGGCCACAATGGTCATGTGCTCAATGAGGAGACAACAGTGGCAGCTCAGACATAAGCAGAGGGTGAGCACTCTGGAATGGACTCATTAAGTCACAGCTGTTGTGCCGGGGACAAAGAGGGTTACTCTCTTCTCACACCTCTTCACCGTCCCAAATACTAAGACCCCAACCCACCGTGTTAAAGAGTGGGGGAAGGACCACCAGGCCAGAGCATCTTGAGAGCATTTGTATCTAAACTTTGTGTCTAAGGGCTTTGTAAGTCTTTATAGGATGGTGTGTGTGTTCCCTGTTTGAAAAGGTGTTTGGATAATTAGAAAAGAACCAGCTCATCTTACGGTAACAGACTCCGACAGTTTGACTAGAACTCTCTCCCTAAGGGCTGGACATCATGTTACACATCCACCACAAGTATAAAGATGAATCGCGGATTCAAACAAGAAAAGAAAAAGAATGCTTACAAATAACGAGGAAACCCTCGTTTCATTCGGCGGTTTGTAATTTCCACCGCATAATTCCATTGATTTCGCTCAGGCAGTTGACATTTTCAGCACCAACAAAACACCTCATGTCCACACAGCAAGAGGAAGCCGGCCAAGAAAAGCCGCTGACCTCCGCCTGCTTGGCTGCTCAGAATCACCCAGGCCTTCCTTTCTCCTCCTCGCCGTCTCCCGCTGCTGCGGCCTTGGAGCTGCCACGCTGCCGCCATTGGAGGAGATTGGATTAGAGAGACAGCTAGCTGTGCTATGAAGCCTGGACTACCAGTCTGTTTCTCATGTAAATGACACTAGTTTGTGGTGCCGTGGCACAATAAAAGGGATGATACACTGTAAAAGGTTCCTTTGTGTCCAAATTACAAACGCTGACGTCAAATTGAGAGGATCGTTTTTTGTTTTTTTTCAGTTTTTTTTTCTAAACCCCTCAGTGCGCGGCAGGGAAACCCCACAGGGAAAGTCTCCTCCGTCGTAATGCCGTCTCTCGCTCCGTCAGAGGCGTTCTCTCTGCATCTGGTCACTGTTTCCCCCCTCTTTCCTGTGCCGGAGCGGGCGTATTTGCTTTGGAGCGGACGCTTGACGTTTTAAGGATTGCGGAAGCAGGCCCACCGGCGGGCCAGAAACATTAACCTGCAATAACAACGCCTGAGGAGGACCTGGCGTCCGCGCTGCGCCAGCGGGAACCGCATTACCCACAAGGCCTCTGGTCCAGTTAATGCACATGCAGAGTGCGGTCTTGTTTGTACCGTCTATAAGTAAAATGTACATTGGATTTGTAGACAGTACTGATGACTATATTCTTATGTCTATGATGCTCTGCTGGGGAGAACAACGCATTCAAAAGAGATATGTGATGAATGAAAATAGATACCAGAGGCTCACATGGGGAACCCCCCCCCCCCCACGAGGAACCCCCCCTCCCCCCCCGACCCGCTCATGATCCACACAGACCATCATATTAGAAGCAAACATTCACACGTTGTCACTCCAGATGTCCGCAGCAGCGAAGCCACGGTTTCCAGATGACAGGAAAAGTAACCACCACTTAAATATTTATTTCCGTATCGGTGTCGCTGGCCGGCCGTATTTCTTTCCCAGGGAGTGTGAGATCAGGACTGCTCATCAGCGTCTTCATGGATCCTGTGAGGGAGTGTGAGATCAGGAGTGTGAGATCAGGAGTGTGAGATCAGGAGTGTGAGATCAGGAGGGTGAGATCAGAAGGGTGAGATCAGGAGTGTGAGATCAGGAGGGTGAGATCAGGAGGGTGAGATCAGGAGTGTGAGATCAGTGAGATCAGGAGTGTGAGATCAGGAGTGTGAGATCAGGAGTGTGAGATCAGGAGTGTGAGATCAGGAGGGTGAGATCAGGAGTGTGAGATCAGGAGTGTGAGATCAGGAGTGTGAGATCAGGACTGTGAGATCAGGAGTGTGAGATCAGGAGTGTGAGATCAGGAGTGTGAGATCAGTGAGATCAGGTGTGTGAGATCAGGAGTGTGAGATCAGGAGTGTGAGATCAGGACTGTGAGATCAGGAGGGTGAGATCAGGAGTGTGAGATCAGGAGTGTGAGATCAGGAGTGTGAGATCAGGAGTGTGAGATCAGGAGTGTGAGATCAGTGAGATCAGGACTGTGAGATCAGGAGTGTGAGATCAGGAGTGTGAGATCAGTGAGATCAGGAGTGTGAGATCAGGAGTGTGAGATCAGGAGAGTGAGATCAGGAGTGTGAGATCAGGAGTGTGAGATCAGGAGGGTGAGATCAGGAGTGTGAGATCAGGAGTGTGAGATCAGGAGGGTGAGATCAGGAGTGTGAGATCAGGAGTGTGAGATCAGGAGTGTGAGATCAGGAGTGTGAGATCAGGAGTGTGAGATCAGTGAGATCAGGAGTGTGAGATCAGGAGTGTGAGATCAGGAGGGTGAGATCAGGAGTGTGAGATCAGGAGTGCTCATCAACGTCTTCGTGGATCCTGAGCCATTCAAGTCATAATGAGGCCCACCTGGATCCCATCACCAGCGGCAGGTTCTTAGAGTAACATGTAGTTAAAGGTATAGCAGCTTGGGAGCATATTTTTTAAAGATCACATAATGAGGTTTCTATTCATAATGAGGTATCTATTCATAGATATAATAATAGATCACATAATGAGGTATCTATTCATAGATATACTAATAGGTTTACTAATACAATATAATTTGTTTGTTATGTGATTTACATGAGGTTGAGAACGAGATCCACTTTCTATTTTATTGTACTTATGAGGATCTAAGAGATTTATTTTTACGTAAAATGTCCTACATTTGTGATAGTTTCATTGAGATGGACGATTATGATAAACTCAGGTTGTGCTTTAAGAGCGGGCTTCTTGGGCGAGGAGGCAGAATACCTTGTTTAATTTGAGGGTAATTAGTCATTTAATTTGTCGTTTAATTTATGTTATGCCATTGTGTTTTTGCCTATGCCTTATACTAAGTCGAATGTATTAGTGTATTAGTGTGGTTGTATAAAATAACCATTTAATGCGATGTCTTGTAAACCCATGTGGGTTGGGCACTACGGTGCAAGACGTGAATAAAATTATATCTATGTATCTATCATAGAAATATACAGCTACAACATCAAGCTACAACATTGCACTCAAAATAACTGTGTAGAAGGTTCCTGAGCAGAAGCTAAGGGCTGAATCAGGGAGGGCGGCCCACGGGTGTGTGATCTGCCCCAGTTAACCGGGACATGAAAAGGTGTCTCCCGAGCCATGGGAGTCAGCTGCTTACCCCCGCTGGAATTAAGTTCAATGGTGTGTATTGGTTAAGCTGGTGTTGGCCATCTCAAATTTGCCCCACGGTGTAAGATAAGCACACGTCTCCCGACCCGACCGCCCTGCCCCCCCTGCCCCGCCCCGCCCCCCCCCCCCCCCCCCCCCCCTGCCCCCCCTCTGCCCCCCCCCCACACACAGCTGTCCCCTCCTCCGGGACACTCTGAAGGCCAAGCATGCAGCCGCCGAAATGAGCTGATAATCCCACTACAGACCCACAAACATATTACAATATGCAGCCCATCAGCCTGGCAGCCACCAGGCCTGCGTGAGGGGGGAGGGGACGAGGACAGGGGGGGGGGGGAGGAGGAGAGGGGGGAGAGAGGGAGGAGAGAGGGACGAGGACAGGGGGGAGAGGGAGGAGGAGAGGGGGGAGAGGGAGGAGGAGGACAGGGGGGAGAGAGGGAGGAGGAGAGGGAGGAGAGAGGGAGGAGGACAGGGGGGAGAGGGAGGAGGACAGGGGGGAGAGGGACGAGGACAGGGGGGGAGAGAGGGAGGAGGAGAGGGGGGAGAGGGGGACGAGGAGGAGAGGGGGGAGAGAGGGAGGAGAGGGGGGAGAGAGGGAGGAGGACAGGGGGGAGAGAGGGAGGAGGACATGGGGGAGAGAGGGAGGAGGACAGGGGGGAGAGAGGGAGGAGGAGAGGGGGGAGAGAGGGAGGAGAGGGGGGAGAGAGGGAGGAGGACATGGGGGAGAGAGGGAGGAGGAGAGGGGGGAGAGAGGGAGGAGGACAGGGGGGAGAGAGGGAGGAGGACAGGGGGGAGAGAGGGAGGAGGACAGGGGGGAGAGAGGGAGGAGGACAGGGGTGAGAGAGGGAGGAGGAGAGGGGGGAGAGAGGGAGGAGGACAGGGGGGAGAGAGGGAGGAGGACAGGGGGGAGAGAGGGATGAGGACAGGGGGGAGAGAGGGACGAGGAGAGGGGGGAGAGGGAGGAGGAGAGGGGGGAGAGAGGGAGGAGGACAGGGGGGAGAGAGGGATGAGGACAGGGGGGAGAGAGGGAGGAGGAGAGGGGGGAGAGAGGGAGGAGGACAGGGGGGAGAGAGGGAGGAGAGAGGGGAGAGAGGGAGGAGGACAGGGGGGAGAGAGGGAGGAGGAGAGGGGGGAGAGAGGGAGGAGGAGAGGGGGGAGAGAGGGAGGAGGACAGGGGGGAGAGAGGGAGGAGGAGAGGGGGGAGGAGAGGGGGGAGGAGAGGGGGGAGAGAGGGAGGAGGAGAGGGGGGAGAGAGGGAGGAGGAGAGGGGGGAGAGAGGGAGGAGGAGAGGGGGGAGAGGGAGGAGGAGAGGGGGGAGAGAGGGAGGAGGACAGGGGGGAGAGGGAGGAGGAGAGGGGGGAGAGAGGGAGGAGGACAGGGGGGAGAGAGGGACGAGGACAGGGGGGAGAGAGGGAGGAGGACAGGGGGGAGAGAGGGAGGAGGACAGGGGGGAGAGAGGGAGGAGGAGAGGGGGAGAGGGACGAGGACAGGGGGGAGAGGACAGGGGGGAGAGAGGGAGGAGGACAGGGGGGGGGGGACGAGGACAGGGGGGGGAGAGGGACGAGGACAGGGGGGAGAGAGGGAGGAGGACAGGGGGGAGAGAGGGAGGAGGACAGGGGGGGGAGAGACGAGGACAGGGGGGGGAGAGAGGGAGGAGAGAGGGAGGAGGACAGGGGGGGGAGAGGGGCGAGGACAGGGGGGAGAGAGGGAGGAGGAGAGGGGGAGAGGGACGAGGACAGGGGGGAGAGGACAGGGGTGAGAGGGACGAGGACAGGGGGGGGGGGAGGACAGGGGGGAGAGGGACGAGGACAGGGGGGAGAGGGGGGAGGAGGACAGGGGGGAGAGAGGGAGGAGGAGAGGGGGGAGAGAGGGAGGAGGACAGGGGGGAGAGAGGGAGGAGGAGAGGGAGGAGAGAGGGAGGAGGACAGGGGGGAGAGGGAGGAGGACAGGGGGGAGAGGGACGAGGACAGGGGGGGAGAGAGGGAGGAGGAGAGGGGGGAGAGGGGGACGAGGAGGAGAGGGGGGAGAGAGGGAGGAGAGGGGGGAGAGAGGGAGGAGAGGGGGGAGAGAGGGAGGAGGACAGGGGGGAGAGAGGGAGGAGGACATGGGGGAGAGAGGGAGGAGGACATGGGGGAGAGAGGGAGGAGGACAGGGGGGAGAGAGGGAGGAGGAGAGGGGGGAGAGAGGGAGGAGAGGGGGGAGAGAGGGAGGAGGACATGGGGGAGAGAGGGAGGAGGAGAGGGGGGAGAGAGGGAGGAGGACAGGGGGGAGAGAGGGAGGAGGACAGGGGGGAGAGAGGGAGGAGGACAGGGGGGAGAGAGGGAGGAGGACAGGGGTGAGAGAGGGAGGAGGAGAGGGGGGAGAGAGGGAGGAGGACAGGGGGGAGAGAGGGAGGAGGACAGGGGGGAGAGAGGGATGAGGACAGGGGGGAGAGAGGGACGAGGAGAGGGGGGAGAGGGAGGAGGAGAGGGGGGAGAGAGGGAGGAGGACAGGGGGGAGAGAGGGATGAGGACAGGGGGGAGAGAGGGAGGAGGAGAGGGGGGAGAGAGGGAGGAGGACAGGGGGGAGAGAGGGAGGAGAGAGGGGAGAGAGGGAGGAGGACAGGGGGGAGAGAGGGAGGAGGAGAGGGGGGAGAGAGGGAGGAGGAGAGGGGGGAGAGAGGGAGGAGGACAGGGGGGAGAGAGGGAGGAGGAGAGGGGGGAGGAGAGGGGGGAGGAGAGGGGGGAGAGAGGGAGGAGGAGAGGGGGGAGAGAGGGAGGAGGAGAGGGGGGAGAGAGGGAGGAGGAGAGGGGGAGAGGGGGAGGAGGACAGGGGGGAGAGGGAGGAGGAGAGGGGGGAGAGAGGGAGGAGGACAGGGGGGAGAGAGGGACGAGGACAGGGGGGAGAGAGGGAGGAGGACAGGGGGGAGAGAGGGAGGAGGACAGGGGGGAGAGAGGGAGGAGGAGAGGGGGAGAGGGACGAGGACAGGGGGGAGAGGACAGGGGGGAGAGAGGGAGGAGGACAGGGGGGGGGGGACGAGGACAGGGGGGGGAGAGGGACGAGGACAGGGGGGAGAGAGGGAGGAGGACAGGGGGGAGAGAGGGAGGAGGACAGGGGGGAGAGAGGGAGGAGGACAGGGGGGGGAGAGAGGGAGGAGAGAGGGAGGAGGACAGGGGGGGGAGAGGGGCGAGGACAGGGGGGAGAGAGGGAGGAGGAGAGGGGGAGAGGGACGAGGACAGGGGGGAGAGGACAGGGGTGAGAGGGACGAGGACAGGGGGGAGAGAGGGAGGAGGAGAGGGAGGAGGAGAGGGGGGAGAGAGGGAGGAGGAGAGGGAGGAGGAGAGGGGGGAGAGAGGGAGGAGGACAGGGGGGAGAGAGGGAGGAGGAGAGGGAGGAGGAGAGGGGGGAGAGAGGGAGGAGGAGAGGGAGGAGGAGAGGGGGGAGAGAGGGAGGAGGACAGGGGGGAGAGAGGGAGGAGGAGAGGGAGGAGGAGAGGGGGGAGAGAGGGAGGAGGAGAGGGAGGAGGAGAGGGGGGAGAGAGGGAGGAGGACAGGGGGGAGAGGGAGGAGGACAGGGGGGAGAGAGGGAGGAGGAGAGGGAGGAGGACAGGGGGGGAGAGAGGGAGGAGGACAGGGGGGAGAGGGAGGAGGACAGGGGGGAGAGAGGGAGGAGGACAGGGGGGAGAGAGGGAGGAGGAGAGGGAGGAGGAGAGGGGGGAGAGGGACGAGGACAGGGGGGAGAGAGGGAGGAGGAGAGGGGGGAGGACAGGGGGGGAGAGGGAGGAGGAGAGGGGGGAGAGAGAGAGGAGGAGAGGGGGGAGAGAGGGAGGAGGAGAGGGGGGAGAGAGGGAGGAGGAGAGGGGGGAGAGAGGGAGGAGGAGAGGGGGGAGAGAGGGAGGAGGAGAGGGGGGAGAGAGGGAGGAGGACAGGGGGGAGAGAGGGAGGAGGAGAGGGGGGAGAGAGGGAGGAGGAGAGGGAGGAGGAGAGGGGGGAGAGAGGGAGGAGGAGAGGGAGGAGGAGAGGGGGGAGAGAGGGAGGAGGACAGGGGGGAGAGGGAGGAGGACAGGGGGGAGAGAGGGAGGAGGACAGGGGGGAGAGAGGGAGGAGGAGAGGGAGGAGGAGAGGGGGGAGAGGGACGAGGACAGGGGGGAGAGAGGGAGGAGGAGAGGGGGGAGAGAGGGAGGAGGAGAGGGGGGAGGACAGGGGGGGAGAGGGAGGAGGAGAGGGGGGAGAGAGAGAGGAGGAGAGGGGGGAGAGAGGGAGGAGGAGAGGGGGGAGAGAGGGAGGAGGAGAGGGGGGAGAGAGGGAGGAGGAGAGGGGGGAGAGAGGGAGGAGGAGAGGGGGGAGAGAGGGAGGAGGACAGGGGGGAGAGAGGGAGGAGGAGAGGGGGGAGAGAGGGAGGAGGACAGGGGGGTGAGAGAGGAGGACAGGGGGGAGAGAGGGAGGAGGACAGGGGGGAGAGAGGGACGAGGACAGGGGGGAGAGAGGGAGGAGGACAGGGGGGAGAGAGGGAGGAGGAGAGGGGGGAGGACAGGGGGGGAGAGGGAGGAGGAGAGGGGGGAGAGAGAGAGGAGGAGAGGGGGGAGAGAGGGAGGAGGAGAGGGGGGAGAGAGGGAGGAGGAGAGGGGGGAGAGAGGGAGGAGGAGAGGGGGGAGAGAGGGAGGAGGACAGGGGGGAGAGAGGGAGGAGGAGAGGGGGGAGAGAGGGAGGAGGACAGGGGGGAGAGAGGGACGAGGAGAGGGGGGAGAGGGAGGAGGAGAGGGGGGAGAGAGGGAGGAGGACAGGGGGGAGAGAGGGATGAGGACAGGGGGGAGAGAGGGAGGAGGAGAGGGGGGAGAGAGGGAGGAGGACAGGGGGGAGAGAGGGAGGAGAGAGGGGAGAGAGGGAGGAGGACAGGGGGGAGAGAGGGAGGAGGAGAGGGGGGAGAGAGGGAGGAGGAGAGGGGGGAGAGAGGGAGGAGGACAGGGGGGAGAGAGGGAGGAGGAGAGGGGGGAGGAGAGGGGGGAGGAGAGGGGGGAGAGAGGGAGGAGGAGAGGGGGGAGAGAGGGAGGAGGAGAGGGGGGAGAGAGGGAGGAGGAGAGGGGGAGAGGGGGAGGAGGACAGGGGGGAGAGGGAGGAGGAGAGGGGGGAGAGAGGGAGGAGGACAGGGGGGAGAGAGGGACGAGGACAGGGGGGAGAGAGGGAGGAGGACAGGGGGGAGAGAGGGAGGAGGACAGGGGGGAGAGAGGGAGGAGGAGAGGGGGAGAGGGACGAGGACAGGGGGGAGAGGACAGGGGTGAGAGGGACGAGGACAGGGGGGAGAGAGGGAGGAGGAGAGGGAGGAGGAGAGGGGGGAGAGAGGGAGGAGGAGAGGGAGGAGGAGAGGGGGGAGAGAGGGAGGAGGAGAGGGAGGAGGAGAGGGGGGAGAGAGGGAGGAGGACAGGGGGGAGAGAGGGAGGAGGAGAGGGAGGAGGAGAGGGGGGAGAGAGGGAGGAGGAGAGGGAGGAGGAGAGGGGGGAGAGAGGGAGGAGGACAGGGGGGAGAGAGGGAGGAGGAGAGGGAGGAGGAGAGGGGGGAGAGAGGGAGGAGGAGAGGGAGGAGGAGAGGGGGGAGAGAGGGAGGAGGACAGGGGGGAGAGGGAGGAGGACAGGGGGGAGAGAGGGAGGAGGAGAGGGAGGAGGAGAGGGGGGAGAGAGGGAGGAGGAGAGGGAGGAGGACAGGGGGGGAGAGAGGGAGGAGGACAGGGGGGAGAGGGAGGAGGACAGGGGGGAGAGAGGGAGGAGGACAGGGGGGAGAGAGGGAGGAGGAGAGGGAGGAGGAGAGGGGGGAGAGGGACGAGGACAGGGGGGAGAGAGGGAGGAGGAGAGGGGGGAGAGAGGGAGGAGGAGAGGGGGGAGGACAGGGGGGGAGAGGGAGGAGGAGAGGGGGGAGAGAGAGAGGAGGAGAGGGGGGAGAGAGGGAGGAGGAGAGGGGGGAGAGAGGGAGGAGGAGAGGGGGGAGAGAGGGAGGAGGAGAGGGGGGAGAGAGGGAGGAGGAGAGGGGGGAGAGAGGGAGGAGGACAGGGGGGAGAGAGGGAGGAGGAGAGGGGGGAGAGAGGGAGGAGGAGAGGGAGGAGGAGAGGGGGGAGAGAGGGAGGAGGAGAGGGAGGAGGAGAGGGGGGAGAGAGGGAGGAGGACAGGGGGGAGAGGGAGGAGGACAGGGGGGAGAGAGGGAGGAGGACAGGGGGGAGAGAGGGAGGAGGAGAGGGAGGAGGAGAGGGGGGAGAGGGACGAGGACAGGGGGGAGAGAGGGAGGAGGAGAGGGGGGAGAGAGGGAGGAGGAGAGGGGGGAGGACAGGGGGGGAGAGGGAGGAGGAGAGGGGGGAGAGAGAGAGGAGGAGAGGGGGGAGAGAGGGAGGAGGAGAGGGGGGAGAGAGGGAGGAGGACAGGGGGGAGAGAGGGAGGAGGAGAGGGGGGAGAGAGGGAGGAGGACAGGGGGGTGAGAGAGGAGGACAGGGGGGAGAGAGGGAGGAGGAGAGGGGGGAGGGAGGGAGGAGGACAGGGGGGAGAGAGGGAGGAGGACAGGGGGGAGAGAGGGAGGAGGAGAGGGGGGAGAGGGAGGAGGAGAGGGGGGAGAGAGGGAGGAGGAGAGGGGGGAGAGAGGGAGGAGGAGAGGGGGGAGAGAGGGAGGAGGAGAGGGGGGAGAGAGGGACGAGGACAGGGGGGAGAGAGGGAGGAGGACAGGGGGGAGAGAGGGAGGAGGAGAGGGGGGAGAAAGGGAGGAGGACAGGGGGGAGAGGGACGAGGACAGGGAGGAGAGAGGGAGGAGAAGAGGGGGGAGAGAGGGAGGAGGACAGGGGGGAGAGAGGGAGGAGAGAGGGAGGAGGAGAGGGGGGAGAGGGAGGAGGAG
>NC_140259.1:10945257-10962757 GCF_949987555.1 Borostomias antarcticus | reverse complement strand
TATTCAGTCTGAATGCTGGTGTCAGATTCATCTGTTCATACCTCGATAAAATAGCTGGCGCTTCATGACAGCCAAGCTCATGCTATTCATAAACCAGGGAGACAGAGCGATTACATCTCAGACAGTTCACTGTTCCTCATCACATAGTCTACTCTGATTGCACTATGTTTTGTATATTGTTCTTTTTCTTAGCTTATCCTTTTTTGCACTAGTACTCACTCTTTGCACTGTCCTGTCTTTGCACTGTCCTGTCTCTTCCTGCACCCTGTCCAATGTTGTCTCCATGTCATGCACCACGTCCGAAAGCAAATTCCTAGTACGTTGAAAAACTGCTTAGCAATAAAACAAAAGATCATTTTGATCAGAAACAGTATGCTAAACACAGAAGCTTCACTTCTGCATGACAAATATTTGACCCCCAGAAAGCTACAGCCTGTGGCTTGTGTAGAACACAATGACCGTGTGTATTCTCCAGATACTGTATGCATAACACATGCTGTAGCACAGACATTCTCTTAATGTATGTATTCATGTCGTTCACAGAACGGCAAGGCCATGTTGGGGCTGTTTACCGTATTTTATGCTGATCGTGTTTTCATATTGAGTTGGCCCACTGAGTTGGAACCCATTCAAGAACATCCTGCAAGTCTAATGAGAGACATTGAATCAACGAGAGGCATATTGGAGAAACCACCGTACCACTGTGAAGCACTTCAGCATCGCTGCTCCATGGACCCACAGACCTAGGCTTTGGGAGGTCGTAGGTCATCTGAGCAGCTCCCTGAGAGACTGGGAGGAGGACATTACGGGCGGAGTGACCCGTGGGGACGACGCCCGGAGAGCCCCGCGCCCTCAATCCGTCGTGAAATCCGACATCCCTCACAGACGCGTGTATCTGGGCGACCGACATCAAACTTGTCGTCTTGCCGAAAAACCAAACTCTCGCAGACACCGGGAAAAGATATTCCTCAAGAATGTGACTGCGACAAAATGAAATAACAGACTCAGTTGACCTAATTAGGGCTGGTGTGCCTCAGCATGGCGTGCGCCGAACCAGCTGAATGATGAATTAGCAGTCGGCTGGGGAGGAACCGGCGCCGGGGGGAAGAATACCTGCACGGCTATTTGATTAGGAAATACACAGGGCTGGTGACGCTGGCCGGCCGAACAGAAGAGCAGCATTAGCCTTGTTAACTGGTGGCTCCTGACAGCTCTCAATGGGGGAGATGTCACAGCGGCCCACGGGGATGTGTATGACAAATAAACTAGCTCACTGTAGCACGTGCACACGCACACACCAGCGCACGGGCGTGCACATGCATGCAAACGCCCCTCACACACACACAGACACACACACACACACGCACACACGCACACACACACAATGAGGTCCAGGCACAACACCTACATTACCACATAGAAAGGAGTTAAGCAGGGCGTCCTCTCACACATGAGAGAGAGACAGAGACAGAGGCAGATGGAGAGATAGAGATAATGAACGACAGAGGGATAGAGGTAGAGATAGAGAGAGGGATAGATATAGAGATAGAGAGGGATAGAGTTAGAGATAGAGAGAGATAGAGAGAGAGATAGAGAGAGAGATAGAGAGCGATAGAGAAGAGACAGGGGGATAGAAAGAAATAGATATGGATAGAGAAATAGAAACAGAGAGAGAGGGATGGAGAGGGTTAGAGAAAGAGAGAGAGAGGGATAGAGAGAGGGCTAGAGAAAGAGAAAGACAGAGACAGAGAGGGATCGAGAGATTGAGATAAGACATTTGATACATTTGATTTTGTATGAATATATTTTTTGTTAATTGTCTCTTTATTGACCTATTTTATTATCTATTTTTCTATCTGTTAATTTACCTAATTAATTGTATATTTCATTTGTTTTCTCGTGTTATTATTTAATTGTATTCTTGACGCTTTGGCAATATTGTTCACCTGACATTCATGCCAATAAAGCATATTGGATTGAATCGAATTGATTTGAAAGACAGAGAGGGATGGAGAGATTGAGATAGAGAAAGACAGAGAGAGAGAGGGATAGAGAGAGAGAGAGGGAAGAGAGACATCAAGATCAACACACCATCCAGCTATGAACTCAAACGGCAAATCCTCTCTCTCTTTCTTTCTCTCTCTCGCTCTCTCTCTCTCTCTCTCTCGTGCGCTCTCTCTTTCCTCATCTAGTGGATCATTTTCAATTAGTGGTGGTTTTGCAAGACAAGAATACCTCAGAGGGGGCAGGGCCTGTCACTCCTGGAGGTGGCGTCCAACGACAGGACCACAGTCCCGAGGACAGGACAACTGGACACAGTCCCGAGGACAGGACAGAGGGGGAAGGGACACGGGATGAGCATCTTTTCATTAGCCCCTAGCCAATCACATGATGAACTCTCCCTCCGCCAAGACAAAGGTCTGACTCCTCCCCCGATGCTCGGAGACGATCTGGAAGAATGTGAGTGGTGAGATTAACAATGGAGGAGGGGGGGGGAGGAGAGGGGGGCGTTCTCCAGCAAGAGATAGGAAGATTCCCAGCTTAGCATTGTCAAATGTTTTATTCATCCTCTGCTGTGAGTGCTGCCAAAGGGATTAGCATGTTTACCACAGGTCTTATCTGAGAGGAAGATCTTTTAATGGCTGAACTGGCAGGATTGGGCGGCGTTGTTATGTCACACAGGAGGAGGGTATCACCACTGGGAAAAAAAAGCAACAGAAAACTTAAAGCGCGTGAATGAATGATAGCTCTCAGCTGGCCATGATTAATACGGTGGCGTTTTTGGGGATTGTGGGACAATAGTGAATATTTGGGCCGAGCGGTTGTGCCGGCGTGGTCGTCAGGTTGAGGGCTGATGAGTCCGAGGGGTTGTGGGAGAAATTGAACGGACTCTTGTTGTAACTCAGCCGGAAGATTCTCCTCTCCTCTTTTTCCACATCCTGTCCGTCCTCCCCTCTCATCTCCTTTCTTCCTCCCTCCCCTCCTCTTTTCCTTCCTCCACTCCTCTTCTCTCCTTTTCCCTCTTTTTCTCTCCTCTCCTCTCCTCTCCTCTCCTCTCCTCTCCTCTCCTCTCCTCTTCTCTCCCCTCCTCTCTCCTCTTCTCTCCTCTTCTCTCCCCTCCCTTCCTCTCCTCTCCTCTCCTCTCCTCTCCTCTCCTCTCCTCTCCTCTCCTCTCCTCTCCTCTCCTCTCCTCTCCTCTCCTCTCCCCTCCTCTCCTCTCCTCTCCTCTCCTCTCCTCTCCTCTCCTCTCCTCTCCCCTCCTCTCCCCTCCTCTCCCCTCATCTCCTCTTCTCTCCTCTCCTCTCCTCATCCCTCCCCTCCTCTCATCTCCCCTCCTCTCTCCTCCTCCCTCCCCTCATCTCCCCTCCTCTCTCCTCCTCCCTCCCCTCCCCTCCTCTCCTCTCCCCTCCTCTCTCCTCCTCCCTCCCCTCTTCTCCTCTCCACTCCTCTCTCCTCCTCCCTCCCCTCCTCTCCTCTCCCCTCCTCTCTCCTCCCTCCCTCCCCTCCTCTCTCCTCATCTCCTCTTCCCTCCTCTTCTCTCCCCTCGTCTCCTCTCCCCTCTTCTCCCCTCCTCTCCCCTCTCCCCTCCTCTCTCCTCCCTCCCTCCCCTCCTCTCTCCTCCTCCTCCCTCCCTCCTCTCCTCTCACTAGAGAGATGATCCCTCCAGGCAGCCCTGCTGCTGAGTGTTCCAATCTCAGAGGATAATCATCTTGAAGATGCAGCAACACTACAGATGAAATGAGGAGAGACCAGCAGAGAGGAGAACAGAAGAGAGACCGGCAGACAGGAGAACAGAAGAGAGACCAGCAGACAGGAGAACAGAAGAGAGACCGGCAGACAGGAGAACAGAAGAGAGACCAGCAGACAGGAGAACAGAAGAGAGACCAGCAGACAGGAGAACAGAAGAGAGACCAGCAGACAGGAGAACAGAAGAGAGACCGGCAGACAGGAGAACAGAAGAGAGACCGGCAGACAGGAGAACAGCAGACAGGAGAACAGAAGAGAGACCGGCAGACAGGAGAACAGAAGAGAGACCAGCAGACAGGAGAACAGAAGAGAGACCAGCAGACAGGAGAACAGAAGAGAGACCAGCAGACAGGAGACCAGAAGAGAGACCGTCAGACAGGAGAACAGAAGAGAGACCAGCAGACAGGAGAACAGAAGAGAGACCGTCAGGAGGTCGGGAGGCAGGGAGACAGGGAGGCAGGGAGGCAGGAGGCAGGAGGCAGGGAGGCAGGGAGGCAGGATGTCGGGGGCAGGGAGGCAGGGAGACAGGGAGGCAGGGAGGCAGGGAGGCAGGAGACAGGGAGGCAGGAGGCAGGAGGCAGGGAGGCAGGGAGGCAGGGAGGCAGGAGGCAGGGAGGCAGGGAGGCAGGAGGCAGGGAGGCAGGGAGGCAGGAGACAGGGAGACAGGAGGCAGGGAGGCAGGGAGGCAGGGAGGCAGGAGGCAGGGAGGCAGGGAGGCAGGAGGCAGGGAGGCAGGGAGGCAGGAGGCAGGAGGCAGGGAGGCAGGGAGGCAGGGAGGCAGGGAGGCAGGAGGCAGGGAGGCAGGGAGGCAGGGAGGCAGGATGTCGGGGGCAGGGAGGCAGGGAGGCAGGGAGGCAGGGAGGCAGGGAGACAGGGAGGCAGGGAGGCAGGGAGGCAGGGAGGCAGGGAGACAGGGAGGCAGGGAGGCAGGGAGACAGGAGGCAGGAGGCAGGGAGGCAGGGAGGCAGGGAGGCAGGAGGCAGGAGGCAGGGAGACAGGGAGGCAGGGAGGCAGGAGGCAGGGAGGCAGGAGGCAGGGAGGCAGAGAGGCAGAGAGGCAGGGAGGCAGGGAGGCAGGAGGTCGGGAGGCAGGGAGGCAGGGAGGCAGGGAGGCAGAGAGGCAGAGAGGCAGGGAGGCAGGGAGGCAGGGAGGCAGGGAGGCAGGGAGGCAGGAGGCAGGGAGGCAGGAGGCAGGGAGACAGGGAGACAGGAGGCAGGAGGCAGGGAGGCAGGGAGGCAGGGAGGCAGGAGGCAGGAGGCAGGGAGACAGGGAGGCAGGGAGGCAGGAGGCAGGGAGGCAGGGAGGCAGGGAGGCAGGAGGCAGGGAGACAGGAGGCAGGAGGCAGGGAGGCAGGGAGGCAGGGAGGCAGGAGGCAGGAGGCAGGGAGACAGGGAGGCAGGGAGGCAGGAGGCAGGGAGGCAGGGAGGCAGGGAGGCAGGAGGCAGGGAGGCAGGAGGCAGGGAGGCAGGGAGGCAGGGAGGCAGGAGGCAGGGAGGCAGGATGTCGGGGACGTTGTTCCCAGGTCTCCTGGTTTGTTTTCATACGTTAGCGCTGGATCCTGTGACCCAGTTAAGTGAGACTCCTCTGTCACTGCTAGGAACATGTGCTCATAAAATGGTGACATTTCTGATTGGGTGTATAATATTCCATATGAAACAGCGTGTGTGTGTGTGTGTGTGTATATATATATTCACAAAGGATATCAGACTTTGGCAGATAATAGTAGTCAAATAGACAACACAGGGTAATGTTGATGAGCCTTGTGTCCAACTGACCAGCTGACTTGAATATGTAACCCCCCTCTCCTCCCCTAACAGTCTGTCATCAATGTCTTTCACTGCCACTCACACCAAGAAGGCCTTAGAATAGAGGCAGGATCAATCAATCAGCAGCCAGCAGACAACTATGGACCTCCTATTGGCCACCTGGCTATCTGTGAAAAACATCAATACAATCACATTTGGTTTGGTAAAATCAAGCCCTCTTCCACATGGGATTTTTTTTTTAAAACTTTATACTTTCTTTTTTTAAATTGGCTGTCCAAGTTGAGCCTCCAGGGTATCAACGAGTTTAAGTTAAAAGTGAGCTCAAACTTAGTTGTAAATTCTGAATTAACATAGGTCTTGACATGGAATAGCAGGGAGTTGTCATAGAGGGTCATGAATATTCAACGCTTTGACCTAGTTTGATATCCTTGAAGAACATCATACTAAGGGGGAGGAGGGTGAAATTCAATTTGCTTTTCATGCTTTATAATGTATCACAGCTACAGTATTGCATTTACCAGATGATATATGCAGCCACTCATTTGTTGTTGATTGTTTACCTTTTTTTTTTTTTTATCCCAACGTGTAATTTCGATCTGTAAACGTCTATAGCCTACCCATGATTAGTTCACGCTTGGCTGAGCTGAATTTTGTATTGTTTTAATACAGTCCATTATTTTCATACATTTGAGCTGTCCTTTCACAGAGAAAATAACAAAAAACTGATTTAAATACCCATTCAGTTGACTAAGTTGTGTAGGCTTGTCTGTTTCAGCACATCCCTGCGTTCCTGCAAGACAAAGTGTGAACACCCTTCCTCAGAATCATGAGGCAACTCACTGAAATACACAAATGAAAAGTGTTTCATTCTTCCCAGACCATAAGTTAATAACAAATCCACTCTGTTGGCACCAGACTGTCTGACACAAACTCAAATTGATTCATAATTGGATTTGTATGGATTTTTATCTAGCTTTTGCTGGTTACATTAAGGCTTGACTAGTCTCATTTTGCAGAGGAGTGTACAGCAAATGCGAGCCATGTCCTGCACACTTTCTACCGTGCTCAAATAATAACAAGGCTTTGAAGGACAATTTTGCTCTTTTCATACATCAATGTAGAGCCATTGAAGTACACAGTTGGAGCCACAACATTCCTTTGACACAACCCTTTGCTATGATTCTAAATGTGTTTTTTTATGTCAAATGGGACTTGAGTATCTATAATATCAAAAAGACAAAACATTTATTGGGAAATAATTGCTTGCCCAGGTGAGTGCTGCAGATAATAGGATGGTTTATTTGAATAAGAGAGTAATTAATCAGACAGGAGGAGGATTCATAGCATTTTAAATTTTACTGTCATGCAAATAGCACAGCATCCAACACTTTCCTGGCCAGTGAGATCCAGAAATGTGTGAACAATGTGTGTAAGTAGGTCTCTTTCTCTACCACAGAGTATGGAAAATTCAGTTAAAACGGAGTATATACTGTTGCAATCCGTAAAAACATTTGTCTATGAAACCCGACCTCACAGGATTTCTTGAGTTCATAAAGGTAACTGCTGCTAACAGATGTTGAATGATGAAACCACCTCTTGAGCAATATTGTCCACCAGTCAGACAAGGGACACTACAGTGTTGATACTGGGTTGAAAGTATTGGCTGTTTTTTTCCAGCTGCAGTACCTGGCTATTTTGGTGTCTCTGCCGGTGCTGGTGGTCTGTGATGAAGAGAGAGGGTCATTTATCAGAAGATGCTGTCCCTTCAATACCCACTGGGCCTGTCACTGGACCATCCACCTCCTGATCCATGGGCAGTCATCAGCAGACACAAGCCTCCCTCCACTGTACAAGTTTGGAAGGTATGACTCTTAACCTGAGGGACCACATACAATACTGAGCAGAGCAGAGGAAGAGCGGTAACACTTGTATTTTATGGTTCAATGTAATGATAAAGATCTTTGATTTTCCATTTATTTTCATTCCGTCTCTTTCAGAATGAGACTGAGCTGCAGTCGTTTGTCCATTTCCACGCGCTGCTGGAAATGACTATGTTGATGGTATGTATGTACATGTATGTCCATTACTCTCAATGCTTCACGAAGAACATGAACAGCAAGCCACATTCCCCAGGTGCTCGTTAGATCCATACTCATGATGAAATGGATGTTATGTCTTAACAGTCTTTCTTCATTGTCTTTAGCTCAGAATGTCCCAAAGCAATGCACAACACGTCTTGATCGAGCTTTGATGAACACCACCACTTATCCATCTGTCTGTCAGAGCACAGGCACGCTTAGAAGAGCATCTGCACTATGTGTTGACAGTGCTTCATTAAGAGGCCTGACATATCCCCATTTCATTAGCTTGGACCAATATTATGGTATTTATTGGTTGGTCCCCAGCAATACTGAGGGACATAAATAATGTGGAGTAATATCATTCTCCATGTTGGATAATTAAAGGGTCTTTCCCTGAGCTGGGGTTATGTGACTTATGAATTGTATTAATAAGCCAGATATTAGTTTAAGACGTAGCGGCACACGTTCCAAACCTGTCATGAGAGTAGCCAAGCATTTTACTGGTTCACTTCCATAGGCATGATAATTGCTGGGCTTTGAACGTACACAAGGTACATATTATTTCCTTTCTATTGCATTTTACTGCTCAAATATGGTCTTAATTGAGAATTGTAGAAAGATTAGCGGCTCTTCCTTTATCCTCCGTGTAATTGCATCTTCCAACTGAGCCACCCTGACAAATTCACACTGCATCAACAGTTCTTATCAAATCAAGACTACTGTGAATCCTCTAATGAACAGAGAAGCACACCTGTTCAGGAGTGTCTTACATGCTTTGAGGCCTGAACCATTTCTTGTTGATATGTGAATAGCCGCTTCGGTGGCAGGCAGGATTCATTTGAAGGGCACATTCGGATGTCTGTGGTTTTTCTCAGCCCTACTGTAAATGGTCCAGAGATGGGCATTCCTTAATGAGCATGTACCTCCTGCTAAGCCAGTGTCTGTGGCCGGCACCCCAGTCATCCATCGGGCAGACAGGTCATGTTCTGGCTGCCAAATAGGCTAGACGATGCACGAAGGGCCTACTTAATACCTGCCAGAGCCCAGGACGCGCCGTCCTGAGAGAGACTTGCCTGGCCGTCTTCCCAGGTGTAGATGCCGTTGGTGGAGTGATAACAGTAGGTCCAACCGGACATCCCATCCCCTGGCTCCTGTCCCTGGCTCAGCGCCAGCGGTCCCTCCTGCACTGAGGGAGTAAAAGAGACCTCACAGGTTACTGTGACAAGCGTGTGACCCTGCATGGCACCCTGGGTAAATGTCTCCAGCATGAGTCTTTTCCTGGACAGATACAGACAGAAGTGAATAACCATTCCTTTACGTGATCGGAGGACTTCAAGACCAATTTACTTACCCCCTACCTCTGTTAGGTGAACACAACACGCACTGCAATGGTAGTAACTATGGCACCACGGCCTTACCTCCAAGCTGCTCCGCCTGCTGCCGGACAGGCACATGGTCAGCATGATCATGGAGCTTGTCCGAAACTGCAGCTTTCAGAAGCAGACAGCGAAGCAGGTTGCGACGCCTTAAGAACGGCGTCCCCCAGGGATCTGTCCTGGCCTCCCTCCTTTATAACATCTACACCTACGACCTGCCTATCACAGTCTCCAGGAAGTATGCCTACACAGATGACCTTGCGCTGGTGTACTCCGCTGGAGACTGGCAGGCCGTGGAGGAGACCCTGAGCCAGGACATGCAGACACCAGCAGCATACCTCCGGAAATGGAGATTGAAGCTCAGCGAGGCAAAGACGGTGTCGGAAGGAAGCCAATCGTGAGCTCCGAATACACATCGATGGAACAGTCCTGCCATGCTCACACCTATCTCGGCGTGACGGCGTGACATTGGACAGGTCGCTCTTCTTATCCACCGACACCTCGAGTCACTGCGCAAGAAGTGAACAGCTCGTGTGGCATTAATGAGGCAACTGGTTCGATCAGGCTGAGCCAGCCCTAGCCAGAACCTTTTTAGTCCATAAAACCTTATTACTTTATGTGGCATAATTACTTGACGCTGACTCAACAAATAATGTGAACAGTTCTATATGAAGTTATAGTAAATGTGTGGGGTGAATATAATCTCCAAACTACTCCGTCTGTCAATCCAAGGAGATGCAAAAAGGGGTTTCCACCCTGTGTGTTTGGCATCAGGACAATATGATGGAACTGAGAAATTAGCAAAACAAAGATGACTGTTTCACTGTGTACAGAATGTCTACTAAATCTATGACTGTTTCACTGTGTTCAGAAGGTCTGAATCTATGACTGTTTCCCTGTGTTCAGAAGGTCTGAATCTATGACTGTTTCTGTGTTCAGAAGGTCTGAATCTATGACTGTTTCCCTGTGTAGTAAATATATGCAGAGAGGTTTAATAACCATGGATTGAGATGCAGAAACATCCCATTTTCTTTTCTACCAAGAGAGGTGAGCAACAAAGAAACTCTTCCACAATTTACTTGGCTTATGTCATCTTTTGTCTCTGCCCTAAACCAATCTAAAATTACTATTTATACAAATTCTACCCTTTTAAAGTCAAGTGTTAATTTGCTCAGTTAAAGAAATGATTAGCGGTTTTGGGGACACTGCATTTGCATCTGAAGAAGGGGGAGACAAGGGCAGAATACTTTGTGGAATTACAGTAATGACCTATCCAACGGGTCAGCAGAGATGAGGTGAAAGCAATTTGACATGTTCCCTTCAGGGACCATGGATTCCACTTTGAACAGCCCACTGTGGCCTGTTTTTATTGGTATGTATTTATTTGATAAAGTGCTGAAGGTTTGGTGGATGTCTGGGTGGGGCGGGGGGGGGATTATGACAAGTGTGAATCATATTTATTGTGGCTAAATTAGTTTTGTTTTTCCTATGCCTACATTTCTTTGTGAAATAAAAGGATAAAATGTCATTCTGATGTATGGAACTATTCTAGGATGATTCATACATTACAGAATATTGGGCTGGATCAAAGAGAAAACTGTTGCAATGGATAACCCAGCAGCACAAAAACAATAACTTATAATAATGTTTAATGGAGCCTTACAAAACCTTGCACAAGACCTACATTGATATAAAAAAAAAAAAATGCAAGTACTCTTTAGGAAATACGACAGTTGCTAATACATGATTCATATATTATATATATTGGGTTCATGGAGACTTTATTGAGCATTTTGTAAGCTTTGAGAAGTTAGTTTGTTAATTAGAACTATGGGTCCTTTAAACTGCAAAGCATTTTGTTTACATATTAGTATATTATGGTCGAAATGATACATTCTTTTTTAACTCAGAAACACTTTTATTTTGCAGCAGCACCTTCACAAAGAAGTTGTTATTCAACGGTAAAGGTAATATGTCTCTACTTGGAATTCATTCTAACAATGCTGTCCTTCGAAGTGAAAAACAATCATTAGAATCACAGTGATTTTCAACCAAGCTTTTAAGGGAATGTTTTCATGATCATCATTCTGGAACACAACTTTCCTTGATGCCGATGTAAAATTAAAAACGTGAGGAATTTATCCAGCTTTGACTCCATTTAATGAATTAAATAAAATATAAATATCAAGTCAATTTGGTCCCAAAAAGCTAATTGAGTGTGACATCTTCCCCCAAAAAATAACATGTAATGGCTTGGCTACACTGCTTATCTAATACATATAACAACCAATTCATATAGTCAGCTTAAGAATCCATATTCAGATCCTGTAGTATGTAAATAAAATCATTTTTTCAGATTTTACTCATGTTTGATCCAACAAAGAACAGTTGCTGCTCGTGTAGCTGAAGCTCCATGCGGAAGCAGATGCTATGTGTATCACATTACTTTTGTGTATTTGTGTTTGAATATTATTGCAGGTCATTTATGAGGTTTTGTCGCCTAATAGCTGAGAATATGATTACGAGTATATGAGTATTATGACATTAAAAATGAAAGAAAGTGGTCTGATGCTGTCAAAACTGAATTACACACAAGTTTGACCTCTCACAGATCACTGGCATGCAGTACAAACTACACGGTCTAGAAACCTCATCATCAGAGCACTGACTGACTCATTCAACCAGATCCCCTCCTCCTCTAGGATCTGGCGTCAGGGTTGTTTCTGGCCCTCACTCACATCAGCACATCAAAGAGAATATTTGGCCAAAGAAGTAAACAATTAGCACTGGGGCTAAGAGACTGGAAGAATCAACACGAGCCCCTTCTACAGCATCAAGGGACGACCGTATGTGTGGGTCAAAGCATTGGCATCACCTACCATGAACCTGCAGCTGACTGCTACTCTACAGTAAGCAGGATTGACTCACCTTGGACAGTGTGGGAGTCTAGTGCTTATACGCTGTTGTTTCCAGACAGTAAATATGGCACTGCTTATCGTTGTGATTAATAGTGTGTTTGTTTCTGCAGTAGATGTTTATTGCTGTTTGACTTGTTAATTTACTCTGATTAACTGTTTGCCCGGTAATTATGCACAAGTAATTACGACATAAATCTTTTGTGAGCTAGAACCTCTATCTTATGTATGTAATGCGATGACAGCGATGTCATCCCCAAGTAAATGGGATGAGTCTTTGTATACCCACTCTAGTTTTCACTTTTCATAAACACAAATGGAAATTTTTCTTTTTCATTTTCATTTTCAGTTTCTCGGTGGAAAATAAGTTTTTGCCGTTCTTCCGATTTGGCAAAAGTTTGCTGAACGCTCATTGGCTGAAGGTGTTTGTCTGTCAAGGCAAGTACCCCCTCCCACATAATCGCTCTCTATGGGGCGAAGGCCAGACCGATATTGCGGAGCGAAGCAGTGAGCTCGCTAGATCAGGATGGTCATACAGGCTACCATAGGACTACAGGGCTCCAGACTTCCAGGAAGACAGAGAGGCTGAATGGTGTTATGTCTCAGTTTCTTCTGCATGGGGGACTTAAATATCAACTATCTGTTGACACTGGCCAGTCTATACCAGGCCATAAATATCCCTCTCAGCACCGCAGACAGGGAATGGCCGAGTCCAGTTACCTCTGCTGCTCGCTTCAAAAAAACTAAGAGAATGGACTGGGTAGCCAGGGGTTAATACAGGCCAACCACCCTCCTGATTGAAATTGAGCTCAGTTGCACATATCACTCATTTTTTCATGCATTTAGGATCGGATCTACAGCGAATGTTTGTACTGCATGCATGCATAGCTGCTGTCAGGTGACTGTCACCTTAAAGAAACACATTCTCCTGAAACTGCATCCAAACTGCTCGAATGTGTTTCTTTAAGGTGACAGTCACCTAACCTAGCTAGCTGCTATGTGAACTTTGTGAAGTGTTCTGCTCTAGCCAGAAGATAATTGTGAACATATTTGCAGCAAACTTTTTTCTGCCTCGAATACAATTATAACTAGAGGGGAGTGCAGACCTCTGAACCTGCCCCCCCCCTCAACTACCCTCCCCCTTCCACGCCCCCCCCTCTACCTTTCCTCCCACCTCCCACCACCACCTCTCATGTGCTGTGCTCTCCTACTGGCTTTTTGAATTGGTTACTGTAGCACCACCCGTAGTTTCCTCTTTCTGCTTGACATCTTTCCTCTCCAATTTCCAAAACGCTAGTTTTGTGAAGACTTCCCATTTACATTCATTAACAGCCAAGCAGAGCAGTAGTGGAGGGAGGAGTGGGCTGGTTCAGAGTCTGCAGACAGTAGTTTACAAGATGTACATTTGAGATGGCAGTTATACAGCCAATAACATCATTAAATCTATAGTCTTTAGGCGAGATATAGTTTAGTCAAACGTTGTGTGTTGTCTACTATCAAAGTTCACTTCATGTTTTATTCTATTCTACTGTCCTGAGTTCTTATATTGTCGAGGGCTGAAACGATACGTTATATTTTATAAAATTGCCTCTTAGCAGCACTGAAACCCTTGGAATGGCCAAACTCACCCATTGGCCAAAAAATGAACATGGGCAGTGTGCATGTAGGACCTGTGTGAGAGCTGAATGGGTAACTGTATCCTCCAGCTAGAAGACATATTTCACATCCCTGCTTCTGCATTGTAATAAACCGCCCTGTGCTCCAGTGGTGGGATTGTGAGTCTCCATCAGTCTTGGCCCGGCCAGGCCTCCTCTGGCAGGGAGACCCTCTTCTCTGGGTCTGCTCTCGGGGAAGTGAAAGGAACGCGGCTGGCCGCTGCTCCCAGTCATTTATCTGTGGTTCGCTGGTTCGCTGGAAGCAAGTGGCTCAGCCCTGCTGGATGATGCATCATTGCTATCACCGGGCTTTGTTTAATTATAGCTATATGTGGAGTCTTGTATCATATGATCTTTTCCCCCAAATTATCAGTTCTGGAAAACTTTCTTCAGACAGAAAGAAAATGAGTTTGTCATGTAATCCATTAAACGAGACGTTCTGTGTTCCAGTCTTACCGCATGTTAGATGCGGAGGAATGTTGTTTGACCTCATGTCCTTTTTAAAGTCCTTCCCACAGCGCGACACCCTGCGTCCCTGGCTGGATCCCATGCAGAGGTGTCCTGTGAGACTGGGTTTGTCCTGTATTGTGGACAAGAAACTGATTTATTGGAGAGATGCTTCAGGAGCCTCTGGTGTTGAGTGACGTGTTGATCTGTGTTCACGTATGTAGGAGCTCATTCAGATGCCAGGGTGCACGCTACCTCTGTCACATCTAAAATGACATCCAATGAGTCTGCCAACACCATCTCGCTCTACCTCCGTCCATCTCTCTTTAAACCACTCTCAAAAACACGTGTCCACGGTCAAATTTGAACATCACAGTGACATAAACTGTGTAAAATGTGAATGTAAACTGCCTCAAAATGTCTGTTTTGACACAATTACAACATAGTGATTGACATTGAAATAATGTGTTCTGTTATTAATGATTCGATGTCAACAAAACTGTTTTGTTCGCCAAAGTCAGACAGCAAATAAATGGAATGAGAACAGTGATTCCATAGAAACAAAATAGGTCAATAAAGAATTTTCTTTGAAATGTTTCCATTTGAAAGAAACAAACCCGTGAGTGCAGCAAGTTCTAATCAGACCGATCACCTTCTGAGTCTCTGGAACAATGTAAACAAGCATCTACAGCACCAAGTCATAAATATACACTACACCGCTCTAGAGATGCATTGAAACTTGATGGCCCACTGACATCATTGAAGACTGAACCATTTCCATCTCAAGTATGTTTTTGGGGGAGAACAATAGGGGGAGATAAATTAATTTATGCTAAATATAACTTGGCATGAATAGTAACATCTTTCCCAAATGAGCTATTTGTCTGGTTTGGCAGCCCTCATGGGAGGTAGACGGTTTGTGTGTAGTTTACGTTAGGTAAAGCTTAACAAACCAAACCACTCTTTCTGTGAGGACAGAGCGCTGGTATGTTTGGAAAGTTAGATGCTTTTGTCCTGCAACTGTTTCCTTCTGGGGGTTTTTAGGCATTCCACAAGTAACCAGATCTTTGTGTATTCTTTAAAAAATATATGACTCTCTGCCCTGTACGAGACAGGGGAAATATTAAGTCGAGGGATACTTTTGATGAATGGAACAAGTAAATGTTTGCCTCCTCAAAGGGCTGGTGGAAATATCTTTGAGTGCAACTGTAACAATCCCAAAAAGAGAAATATACGGATGTGATGACTATTGATGGGCTGCTAAGAGCAAGCTAAGAAGATAAACTGAGAAATCTATATTCATCAACACCCGATCCATGGTTGTTGTAATGAGTTATGTGCTTTTTTTGTTGCCAGGCTAGAAGCTTGCAATGTGAGATGAGATCTCCTAGGGTCTTTGTGGGTATAGTAAGCAAGACATTCCCATTCAGACAGTAAAGAATAGGTGGTCACTAGGTATGGAGACAATGCAACAGCACTCAGAGACTTGAACAATCACCCGGGCTGTCACAGAGTGACAGAAACGGTAATTAATGGTATTTTCTATTTTCACAGAGGAGAAAGAGGATCTGACAGAGGGATTATTAATGAGTCCAGCCTTGTTGGTCAGAATAATAGTAGTTTATTAGCGGGAAGACATCTTAAACAGATCTCTCTCCAACAAAGGATTTAGACATGATGAGAAATGAACACAATCTGCTTGAAGAACCAATGGGAGAATATGTCCAATACAACAGAAATGTTAGTATTGTGATTATATTCTTTCCCCTCTCTTACCCATCTGCTGTGTGCTCGGGTAATCAATAACCAAGCAAGTCTGTCACCCTATCATTCTTCTTCCTCAAAAGAGATGCTGTCAATAAGAAGTGAGGACATGGAAGGCATTGGATAGCACCTCTAGCAGGACTAGACAGCGCAATGTTTTACGTATAAGAAGAGCCTCAATAAATGTTCAGATTTATCTTAAACTGGTGACATTACAGAGATCCTTCAAAAACCCTGGCACGTACCAGCCTGGACAACCAATCTGTGATTCGCTAGCTGTGTTTACATCAGCAGTCTACCAACCCCTGCACCTGAGATATTTCATCTATCTCCACAGCTATTTCAATAAAGACCCGTGGATGTCAACTATTACCAACACAATACTGACGTAATTAAACAGACCAGTCAGAATGTGTGATGAGTGAGACTGTGATGGATGAAACACATGAATGACCATCAGCTCATGAGCTCTTCCTTTCACCAAAGATTGATGGAAAGAAGAAGTATACTTTTCAATATTTCAGCAACTTTAAGAAAGCCAATAACCTTTGCAGCCATATGAAGCCAGGAGAACTTTGAGCCCTGAAAACCTAATAAAAAGGAATGACCTCATATCATTGTGCCATGCTATGGTGCGATATAAGTATCTATATTTTGAAAATAAATCATATGTAAATTAAGCAATAAACCACAAGAGGCTGTGTGTTATAGTTATAGAGGCTATTAAAATGGAAAAAGTGAAGCTCGGGGTGGAGAAGTAGGCTGATTGTCAGGCATTGGTGCTATCACAACTCAATTAAAATGTAGCCTACTTCTCTTTGTTCCTAGGAACGGGAGGCTAGTCTAATAAATCAACATTAAAGACTTGAAAATTGAATAAAAAATTAGTGTTTTTACTTGGTTCTCCGCATCACCCACAGTCTACACGAAACTGCAGGTAGGCTAATAAAACGCAAGCCAGTGCATAGCCTACAGTCTATAACTAAATGCACAAGGCTAAATATGTCTCAAGCAGCTGTCATTCTGCAATTTTTCATATGATATCGGGGAAAGCCAAAGAGGGTTTTGTCGGTTTGTAAAAAGTCTTCTTAAGAACCTCTCGCTGTTCACTCACAGCAGATTATTGTTTAATTCGCACACTGAAGTTCCTTAATAGAACCTTAACGTCCATATGCCTTTTTCCAAGTGAATTGATCGGTCAGCGGGCAGTGCTTCATACGTTTAGATCCATAATCTGGAACTTAACCTGCCCCGGAGCAGGTTAGCTCGGCAGCATAAATTACCGTGGCGATATAGCACGGTGAAAAGTGAACCACCTTCGTAGTACGGATCAACCAGGCTTGAACCTGAAGTTATCACGCTAACCCTTGTAATCCTGTTTCCTAGTACAGGGCCCTGCTCAGAGCTCTCACTTCAGGCTTTGTTGATCCAAGAGAGGCCGGGGAACCAGCTGCAAAAACCGATCAAAAAGAAGAGATGAATGTGATATTAACATCAAGCATTTCACTAAATTACTTTTACACAAAAACCTTGGAAAATAAATCTTTTTTCTACACTTCCTCACCCCCGTTTCAGAATGAATAGCCTATGTGTGCTTGTCAGGCAGCTGTGTGCATGCACACTCTCCATTGAATGCGCTTTAACCATAGGCAATTCCTCCTTCCCCTTTTGCACTCCCTTATTGGAACTATGCTAATGACATCCGTTGTGATTAGTGATTTCCTTCTAATCTTTATTCCGCGGTGGGCA